>NC_059225.1:34701084-35001084 GCF_020615455.1 Coregonus clupeaformis
ACACTTTTCACCATACTATATAGTCTACATATTTGAGTCACCACTAGAATAGTTATTTTTATGGTATTTAGTCGCCTATATCTTTGTTTAATCCAAATAATCTAATTATGAATCTAACAATAAAAATCCTTATTATTTTGTAAGACGTACATTTTGCAATAAAGTTGACTAAAGTAGAAGCTCATCTTTTGTTTGTAGGTATTTTCACTTGGTAATGAGTAATAAGTAATTATATAGAAATTGCTCATAGTTAACTATAAAGTTACACTTTACTTTAGCTAAATCCTGTGTAACTAGCGACAACCTTGTACTTATGACGATATTACAGATAGGTACTCTGTGGTGTATTAGTGTGTTTATTTTCACACTTGGATGGCGCTTTCAGAAGTTGACGTTAGATTGTCAGAATGGCTAACGTACTTTATTTATTACAAGTAAGTACCCCACAAGATACACAGGACTAGTTCAAATGCGAAACACCTTGTAATTACATTGTACTTCTACAGATATGACATGTACTCTGTGGTGTACTAGTTTGTTTATCCTCACACTAGGATGCTCCCGGAAGCTTGAACATAAGGGCCAGGTTGTTAGGATGGGTAATGTACTATATAAGTACCAGTGGCGGTCAGTGCCGTATAAAATGTGGGAGGACACATTTTTTTTCATGAGCTTGGCCTTATTTCTATTACAGCATATCAGATGACTCTCATTCATATTCCATTCACCCAGTTCAATGTAACAGCGATAGGTTTAGGCTACTACATGATACTCACATTTTCCCTATACCCATCATGAGGTTGCTACAATCTAGCCTATGAATGAGAGTTTACAACGTAGGTGCACACAGGTCGAGAGACAAATTTGAGGTGACAGACAGTGACATTCAATACCGCCTTGCACACTCTTGCCTGCATCTATCTGATATAGGGTGTAATCATTAGTCCAACAGTTGCAAACGAAAGTTTCTATTGGACAAATTCAGGTATGTTTATCCCCGTTTTGGTCCGTTTGCTTCCATTTAATAAAAGTTTTTCAACAGAATTGGCGGAATGAATACACCCCTGATCACGCGTAAACACAGTTCACTTTCATTGCAGCCACGTTGTATTCCTTTTCGCATCTATGCGCTCTCCTTCTCTCACCTCTTCCCTTCACTTGTGGACTCCAATGCACAACACATCAGCTGTATGTGACCAGGCAAAAAAAACATTTCCAAGACAAACCGCTACACACATTCTACATCGTTGTCACCATATTGGCTAAAGCAACATCATAGTCAGCATAGCTAATAGAACTAACACGTTACTAAACCCGCTACAATCATGCAGTAACTTTACAGTGTACAGTCAGTAAGCAATTACACACCGGCGGCCCGGTGGCAATACATTAGTAATACCTAAAGTTTACCTTGACTTGGAAGAGTTCCAGTGTTGTGTTGGAAAGTCATAGCCAGCTAGCTAACATAGCATCCCTCTGTTTGAGCAGGGTGTTTCAGTAGGCTAAACTAGCTGGCTGCATTTGCTAGCTAAGTAAGTGAAACTGAAAGTGAAAAAAAAGATCTCTCTCTCTCTATTTCTCTCTTGCTTCTCCTTCATTTTGGAAGAAATTATTTGTTAACTACTCACCACATTTTATACACTGCAGTGCTAGCTAGCTGTAGCTTATGCTTTCAGTACTAGATTAATTATCTGATCCTTTGACTGGGTGGACAACATGTCAGTTCATGCTGCAAGAGCTCTGATAGGCTGGAGGACATCCTCCAGAAGTTGTCATAATTACTGTGTAAGTCTATGGAAGGGTGTGAGAACCATGAGCCTCCTAGGTTTTGTATTGAAGTCAATGTACCAAAAGGAGGACGGAAGCTAGCTGTCCTCCAGCTACACCATGGTGCTACCCTACAGAGTGCTGTTGAGGCTACTGTAGACCTTCTTTGCAAAATAGTGTGTTTTAATCAGTTATTTGGTGACGTGATTATATTTAGTGTAGTTTTATCTAAAAATGAAACATTTTTAAATGTTTTACAATTAAACATTTTATGAAATTCACTGAGGAGGATGGTCCTCCCCTTCCTCCACTGAGAAACACACATTAATTACAAGTAAGTACCCCTCAAGATACACTTAATTTTATGTAGCTAAATACTGTGTAACATCTAGTAATTGAATTGTAGTTACCCAGATGGTACACTTTGGGAGATTTTGAAGAGTGCACATTCACAGGTAGGTAATTAGAGCCTATTGAGCCTCCGACCTTTGTAATGACAACCAGCGCATCTGTCCATGAGAGATTACAACCTTGTGACAGTTATTACTGAACCGGATGCAGCTGAGAAGAAACAAAACACTAAATTGGTGAATTTAGTGGAAACATGCCCATTTGTAACAAGCATGGTTGTTACACCTCTATTTACAGACTGCAAGATTAACACTAGTTACATGTTATTACAGTGTAACTATGAGTTATTACAATTAACTACAATACTTACCTTGACCACTGTAATAAGGACCCCATAAAATGAAGTGTTACCATTCTGTGATATGGAATTATCTTGGTAGAAAATCCCTAATCTTCTCTGATACACTGAGATTCTTATATTTTGACCAAAGATTGCCCTCAGAAGATTATCTGTGGCTCCAGAGATTTCATTTCATTTCAGTCATTTAGCAGACGCTCTTATCCAGAGCGACTTACAGTTAGTGAGTGCATACATGTTTTTTTTCATACTGGCCCCCCGTGGGAATCGAACCCACAACCCTGGCGTTGCAAGCGCCATGCTCTACCAACTGAGCTACAGGTAATGGATCATCTGTCCCCTTGTGAGACTCTCTGATTGACCTCTTTGCCATCTGCCATTTCACAATGCCCATAATTGACCCAATCCTTTAAAATGGCAACTCAATCCATTAGCAACCATTTCAAGTCCTTTAGGTGCCCTTGACGTAAGTAGAGCCAAGTTTAACTTTATTTCGCCTTTCCCCTGGACATTGTAAGACTTCCTAAATGCTCTCTGCCTTTTAGAAGCCACAGTGACTGAACACTGCAATCACCGAGATTGAAATGGAGGACTTTCAAATGGGTACCTACTACGTAGCATCAGAAGACAGGAAATAAAAAGAGGAGAGCTAAATCGTTCCAACTGGACACGTGAGATGGGCTCTTTGACTTTGAAGCTCCCAGGCTGCAAATGTTTCAGACAAGAACAGTTCCCTTCAGAGACATTTCTATCTCCTTTTGACTCCAGCTCTAGCTCTCCTCAGTCTCTCTCAGACTGAAATGGTAGGCGTGTTTCAGGGAACAGCTGTCAGAGCCCTGGTTGGTGCCCTCTCAGGGCAGAACTTCAATGCTAAATGGAGAGACAGATGGGGATACCTGTCAATCTGAGTTCATATTTTCACAAGTCTCCTCTTCCTCAGTCAGCATCCAAACCTAAAGAGGAAGTCAACCAGTCTTACATAGAAAATACACTGAAGACAAGGATGCCCTCTATCCAGTTATCCGTTTGCCACCCCAAACATCAATAATTACAACTCATTGCTCAATTGAGGCAAATACACTGTGCTGTACATTTGTATTGTACTTGAGAAAAGAGGAGAGCCAAAACAATATTGAATATGAAATATTTTATTACTAAAAGTTGTGGTACACTGAAGGTGCTCTTTTCACATCAGCTGAATTTCACAACTCAATTATTTGCTTAAATCACAATATTTTTTCCCTCAGTGAAAAAACAAACAAATCAAACATGAAGAAAGACGATGGTAACAATGGAATATACACTCACCGGCCAGTTTATTAGGTACCCCGTTCACAAAAATGTATCGCTCCTACAGACAGTGAGTCATGTGGCTGTGGCTTGCTACAGTGCATTCGGAAAGTATTCAGACCCCTTCCCCTTTTCCACATTTTTTTTACGTTCCAGCCTTACTCTAAAATATATTAAATAAAAAATGTTCCTCATCAAGCTACACACAATAGTAAAGAGGTCTGAATACTTTCCGAATGCACTGTATATAAAGCAGGCAGACAGGCATCAAAGCATTCAGTTACTGTTCGAATGAACGTTAGAATGGGCAAAACGAGTGACCTAAGCGACTGAATGTGGTATGATAATCGGTGCCAGGCACACCAGATCCAGTATCTCAGAAACGGCTGACTCTTGGGCTTTTCACGCACAACAGTGTCTAGGGTTTCCCCAAGAATGGTGCGACAAACAAAAAATATCCAGTCAGCGGCAGTCCTTTGGGCGAAAACAGCTCGTTGATGAGAGGTCGAAGGAGAATGGCAATAATCGTGCAAGCCAACAGGCGGGCCACAAACAGACTCGTCGATCCTATTCACGGTTGGGCTATTGCGGCAGACGAGCACACCGGGTTCTACTCCTATCAGCTAAAAAGAAGAAGTGGCTCCAGTGGGCATGTGATCACCAACACTGGACAATTGAGAAGTGGAAAAATATTGCCTGATCCGATGAATCCTGTTGCATCATGCTGATGGCAGAGTCAGGATTAGGCCTAAGCAGTAGGACCCATCCTGCCTGGTGTCAACGGTACAGGCTGGTGGCGGTCGTGTACCGCTGTCCAATCTGCAGCAACTGCGTGATGCCATTGCGTCAGCATGGACCAACATCCCTGTGGAACGTTTCCGACTTGTAGAATCCATGCCCCGAAGAATTCAGGCTGTTCTGGAGGAAAAGGGAGGTCCAACCCGGTACTAGATTGGTGTACATAATAAACTGGCCGGTGACTGTATACAACATAGGAGGAGAACAATGAGGGAGGGTGGTGGCTTCCACAAGCTGGCATTGTTCTGTGTTCTACACACAAGTCTCATGCACGAGGCACTTAAAACTGAGAGCCTATAGCCAGGACCGTGTCAGAGAGAGAGAAAAATAGAGAAATAAAGAGAAGTTATGAAATCATTGGAGCCAATCGGGGCTGTGCTTGAAATGGAACATTTATATTGTTCAGAGGGGAGTACAGTACTACTGTTGAGTCCATTCCTTAATCACGGGCCTGGGACCTGTGAAATGGGGCTTGTGCTGCCATCTGCCATTACATATGGGACATAAATGCTGCTGCACACACAGAGAGCATTTACATTACACAGGCCCGCGCTACACATGTCTAGGGCACAACGAAAGAGTGCACATTCAAAAGCATGCATCACCGCAGACTGAGCAATGTTGGTAATCATAAAAAATGAACTGCAGAAGACGTGCTATTATATATCATCTTCTTGATGCGACTAGTACACAACACACATTTCTAAACCGACCAACACTCTTGATTCTTCCAACAACGCAATAGACATATTTACAGGAATTATATTCTTTCAATGTCTGTCATTTCAATGCCAGTTAAATAGAAAAAGTCCATAGCCGCTGCATCACCGCCCGGGCGGGGTGGGAGTTTTACAATGATAAATCACAAAAGTATAGTTTTTTTTCAGAATGTCAATTTTCCATGACCTATTTACAATAAAACTAGATACCAGGTTATAGTACCCATCATAATCAAAATCGGGGGAAGGAAAAATATAAATCCATAACATTCTCAATGGGGAGTCTGGTCTTGTCTTTTTGGCTGCCATACTGCAGTATTCAACCTGACATCGCTGCTCTGGGTGGTGGTGGTGGTATAGTAGCCTGGTCCCAGATCTGTTTGTGCTGTTTTGCCAACTATGGTTGTTGTCATGCAATGACCATAGCTGGCGAGACAGCACAAATGGATCTGGAACCAGGCAACTGGTATAGTGTGAGCTAGTCTGAGGTCAGATCTTCTCCTGGATGAAGGGGTGCTGCAGGGCCTGGTTGATGCTGATGCGTTTGGCCGGGTCCAGCATCAGCGTGCTGTCGATCAGGTCTTTGAGGACCAGGACCTTCTTCCTCTGCTCCTCGGGCAGCCGCTGGCCGCCCACCATGTCACACAGCAGGTCCTTGGTGGGGTTGATGGTGCTCATCACTGTCACCTTCTCCTGTGGACGGGATGGTGATGGGTGGATGGAGGGGTGGAATGGAGGGGGTGTGAGACAGTGTAACTATTCAAAACCCATTAACCATCTGAATGAGCCTTCATGATTAGCCCAGCAAACCTAGCAAGTTATTTATGCTTGAACCACAGACTGAAGATCGATAGAATCAGGGAAACTGTTTTGTCCTCTTTCTTAGATTGTTTCCTGAAAATGTAGCAGGTGAAAAGTAGAACATATACAAACCCTTTCAGTCACTTTATCTACTTCAATGTAGAGGAAGTTGAGGTTATGATCAAAGTGCTGGTCTTTGAACAGACCTTTCCGGATCATCTGAGAACAAAACAAGAAACATAATCTGTACCTTACAGCCCAGTGTACAATGCCCCAGGTTATAACTTTGAGAAAAAGGTTGAGGCCAGGTCCAGTAATGTGGACAGTTTACCTTGTTGGGCATCTTGCCCTTGAGGTCCATGGCCAGTTTGATCATGTGGTTGTTGGAGGAGCCGGGGAACAGGATCTTGCCTGTGTAGAGTTCGTATAGCGTGCAGCCCACCGACCACATGTCTATGCTGTAGTCGTACGGCTTCCCAATGACTGTGACAGAGAGAAATCATAATGAATGTGATCCAAGAATGTGAGACCATTATTCAGGGATGCAAACTGGTGAGGGCCCAAAAAGGTGAGAAAAAAAATCTGCAAGGAAACACGCAAAATAATCTGTGGACTGCAACAAAATGTCCCTATTTTCAGTGTGGGGTTATCACAATACCAACATTTCACTAATGATGTTGATACCACGGAGTTTGCCTGCCACCCCCAGGACGCCTGTTCCCGTTTTCTATACGTTCTGCACCTGTGCTGCACAAAAACCTGTCCCTGATATTCACACCTCTACTCAATACAACACATTGAATTTAACTTCATACTGTATAATAGAATAGGCTACTTCAGAAAATGGCTGATTTGCTCATATCCAAAGGCCTTCCTGTGATTGGGCAGGAGGGATGTAGTAAGGAATATAAATGCATAATGATCAGTAAGGGAAAAACACACTAGGCCTATTTGAAACCATCTTCACCCTACTCTTCAGACAACTTTACACAAAAAGCCTACACCCCCCACACACACACACACCACTCTCCCTCACACACACACCACTCTCCCTCACACACACACCACTCTCCCTCACACACACACCCCCTCCCTCACACACACCACCACTCTCCCTCACACACACACACCACTCTCCCTCACACACACACACCACTCTCCCTCACACACACCACTCTCCCTCACACACACCACTATCCCTCACACACACCACTCTCCCTCACACACACCACTCTCCCTCACACACACCACTCTCCCTCACACACACCACTCTCCCTCACACACACCACTCTGTCACTCTCCTCACACACACACACAGCTCCCAAAAGTTGAGTAGCCTCACAGCTGTCACACGTGATATTGGATGAAGCACTCATTGACATACTGCATCTGATTTTCTATTTGTAGGACGTGTAGGGATGCATTCTGTGCTCAGTAATTAATTTCGATATGAGAAACATACACTACCAGTCAAAAGTTTGGACACACCTACTCATTCAAGAGTTTTTCTTCTTTTTTGACATGGGGCAGAGAGAAAAAAAAGTGCCGTTTTACAGCTAATTTCATGCAATTCTACCCATTTTGCCAAGACTTATGCCATGTTAATGATATCTGAGTGAGAGTAACTAACAAAATCAATGGGGGCCCCCTGAAGGTCCCCTGAGCACGTGCCCTTTAATTTACTGATCTAAAAATTGTTTGCTTAAATGGCTAATTGAGTGTCTGTCAATGACTGACAAAACGAGAAAAATTGCTGATAAACAACCAAATTTCGAACTTGCACCTTGTGTATTCTACTATTCTAACTCTCAACATTAAGTTGAGAACCTGACTTTCCTAAAAATAATAATAATAATGTGTTGTGTTGGGGGCCCCCTAGCAGCCTGGGGCCCTATGCGACCGCTTATGCCTGGAGCGGGCCCTGCGCAGGGAGAAGAAGTCAAGAAAATCTGTTCACGCCTCTTTTATAGCTCAATGGGTGATACACTCTGCGCACTTTTCATCAGACAGATCTACACAATTCATGTGGATGATCTATTTTGAGATCGAAACGGCGAATATTGCTGAAAAGTGACAAGTTTACAACATACCTGATTATTACAGAAAAATCTTTATAGTCAACAAACAATCTAAAAATAAAACTTACTGATTTCGGGAGCTCTGTAGAATCTGCTGACGAGGTATGGCGTGATGTCGTTGTCCGCCACGTGGGACGCGGAGCCAAAATCGCAGAGTTTCAGGATGGTCTTTGACTCATTCACCTTGTGGGGAGAGACAGAGAAACAGACACTATCAGACCAGGGCAGTGTCGCAAAACGCAAACAAAAAAAATACTCTATAGAAAGCGAAAAAACAAGTGATTCTTACTGGACGAATCCAGGCAGTCCCTCCCTGTTTCAGTCTGCTTTCTTCCATTTGGTGCCTTATGAACACGACCCAGCCTCAGTGCAGTGGTTAACAGTCATGTGATGATATATATAAACGTAGGGGTGTGAACGTTTATAAACAAAATTGGAATCCTTAACATTAAGAAGAATCCCTAACGGAATGTTTTTCTTTTTTACCCCCCAGAAAATGTTAATCACAGTGCAGCTGACTAGCCTGCTCTTTCTCTTCGCTATTGATGCGAGAGTCTGTTGGGTGTAGAATATCCTAGCCTATTCATTGATGATAGGCACTGCTTTACTGAATTTGAGAGACATTGCAAGCCAAGAAATTGCAAAAAAACTGCATTCCATTGCGAGATACAGCTTATAAATTTAATAAGATAGGCCTAGTGCACGGTTCCGACTGTCTGCCTGGTGGCCGACCTGCCTATACCGTGCCCCTCCCCTCTCTCTTTGTCCCTCTCTATGAAACTTGCAAGTGTTTGTGTTCTCGGAAGTACGGCAATTAATAAGTCTCCTCCGTTCCAAAAATCCTGAATCTTAGGAGTCGGTTCTTTGCGAAAGATGCGTTTTCTTTTGACTAAATGTCTTGGTAAGTCATGGTATTTAACAAACTTTAAAGTACTTTTATAGGAGAGAGTGGTCTGCATGCAGACAGGTCAAGATTAATCACTGACAGTGTCACCAGCAAAGCACCCCCACACCATCACACCTCCTCCTCCATGCATCACGGTGGGAACCACATGCAGAGATCATCCGTTCACCTACTCTGCGTCTCACAAAGACACAGCGGTTGGAACCAAAAATCTCAAATTTGGACTCATCAGACCAAAGGACAGATTTCCACCGGTCTAATGTCCATTGCTCATGTTTCTTGGCCCAAACAAGTCTCTTCTTCTTATTGGTGTCCTTTAGTAGTGGTGTCTTTGCAGCAATTCAACCATGAAGGCCTGATTCACGCAGTCTCCTCTGAACAGTTGATGTTGAGATGTGTCTGTTACTTGAACTCTGTGAAGCATTTATTTGGGCAGCAATCTGAGGTGCAGTTAACTCTAATGAACTTATCCTCTGCAGCAGAGGTAACTCTGGGTCTTCCTTTCCTGTGGCGGTCCTCATGAGAGCCAGTTTCATCATAGCGCTTGATGGTTTTTGCGACTGCACTTGAAGAAACGTTCAAAGTTCTTGAAATTTTCCGGATTGACCTTCATGTCTTAAGTAATGATGGACTGTCGTTTCTCTTTGCTTATTTGAGCCGTTCTTGCCATAATATGGACTTGGTCTTTTACCAAATAGGGCTATCTTCTGTATACCACCCCTACCTTGTCACAACACAACTGATTGTCTCAAACGCATTAAGAAGGAAATTAATTACACAAATTAACTTTTTAACAAGACACACCTGTTAATTGAAATGCATTCCAGGTGACTACCTCATGAAGCTGGTTGAGAGAATGCCAAGAGTGTGCAAAGCTGTCATCAAGGGAAAGGGTGGCTACTTTGAAGAACCTCATTTGTTTAACACTTTTTTGGTTACTACATGATTCCATATGTGCTATTTCATAGTTTTGATGTCTTCACTATTATTCTACAATGTAGAAAATAGTAAAAATAAAGAAAAACCCAGGATATTTGTTTTACTGAAAACAGTTAAAGAAATTGCAGTTTAAACGTTAAGCAACGTTTTCCATTTGTCACATCCCTAACATAATGATAGTATGGGCCTCGTACCAAGATGTTGTCAGGCTTAATGTCAGCGTGGAGGATGCTGCAGCGTTTGAGGAGCTTTAGGGCCAGGAAGAGCTGCTGGGTGTAGGAGCGGACAGCCTTGATGTGGAGGCCCACGTCCTTACCGTACTTCTTCAGCACCTCGCGCAAGTTCATACTGGGACCAGTAAATGACACAGAAAGACATGAGTTAGAGCCAGTGAAGCTGTGTGCTAGATGACAAACACGTCGCAGTGTACAATGGCACTAAGGACATTGGGTGCGTCTGAAATGGCACCCTATTCCCTTTCAATTGCATTAATTTTGACCAGAAGTGCACTATAATAGGTTGCCATTTAAGACGTAGCCATAGTGCGGTGACAGTGCAGTAGTGGTAGTCTCCCAGTCAGTACCTGAGGGGCTCAAACACCAGACACAGGTGCTGCTTGTGGTAGAAGTGTCTGAAGAGGCGCAGGCAGTGGAACTTGTCGTCGGGGTCGGCGTCGTTGAGCCTCTTGAGGAACTCTAGCTCCTTTAGGCCAGTCTTCTGCCTGGAGACCCAAAACAAAATCAGCATCGATTGTTTTTTATTTATTTTTATAAATAAATCAGATAAATTCCCATCTTCCAAGGGAACCCTGGACGATTCACATAGACGTAGATGGAATACTTCTAATGAGAGTGCACATTCAAATGTATGGGTGGTGAAGGCAATATGCTCCCATAACAATAAGTAAAACCCAAATGGCACCCTATTCCCTATATAGTGCACTACTTTTGCCTAGAGCGCTTTGGGCCCTGGTCAAGAGTGCTGGTCAAAAGTAGTACACTATATAGGGAATGGGGTGTCATTTGAGTCCTGAGGCTTGCCTTCCTGAGGCCTGAGGACCTACATGAGCTCGTTGTTGCGGATGATCTTGACAGCCACATCCTGTCCGGCGCGGGCCGTGTCCCTGCCCCTGATCACGTTGCTAAACATTCCCTGGCCTGTGTAGCCGTACACGTCGTAGCGCTTGTCCAGCGTCTCCCCGATGTTCACACCTAACACACGGGTGGGACACAGAGGGAAGAGATGAGGGGCATGTTTATAAAGTGTTGGACATTTCTCAATGAGATATCCAGTTTCCAGGCCTAAAATAACACTTTATTGAATGATAGTGAAATCAAAGGACCGCACTCATACACAGCAGAGGTTGGAATACTGTAAGACTATATGGACTGGCTCCAAACAGGGCTGACTTATAGAGAAAAATGCTCAGCAGCCTTTCATTGATGAATTAGTGAATGACATGAACATTTGTACAGTCAAGGGCACTTACGGTAGTAACCCTCTGCGTCGGTCCAGTTGTCCCGGAGGTTGGGGTTGTCTTTGAAGTCCTTCCCCCCAACACCCGCTGCTCTCATCCTGGCACTCTGTACAAGATAGACGACCATAGGTTCAACCACAACATGACCAAACATTCAACCACAGTCACATAATGAATTACTGCCACAGACAGATCATTCAGAAGATAAAGACGGGCATGCATGTCTGATCCAGAGTAGCACTCTAACGATCAGAGATATAAACATGGCTGGAGATCAGTGGAAGGGAATGAGGCTCCTGTAAGACTTACATCAATGGCTGCTTCAAACATGTCGTCTGATTCTGTAAACATATCAGGGGCCGAGGGCTTTTTGGGTCCTAACGGAAAGAGGGAGGAGGAAGCAAGATTTAAAAAGATGTTACATTTGTGAGTTATTAGTAGAAACATGTTTCGACTGGCACACGTTTTGGCCTAAAGATATGACCTGAAGGAATGTAACTGAATGACTATAGTGGAACCAAATACTTATTTACAGACCAAAGACTAATTTACAACCCTCCATTGGTCAATGTTAGTCATAAGTGTTAAGTCCCTACATTGCATTGTCAGCTTTCACACAAGCCCCATGTTAGACAGATTCAAATTCAAATTCAGATCAACTTTATTATCCCATTAGGGGGATAACATTAATATGAAATTAACTTAAATATGATTAGACTGTAGTTTACTAGTGTCTCCAAATAAATATTAATAATGGTTAAATATTAGACTAGTTTACTACAGTGTCTCCAAATAAATATTAATAATGGAAAGAAGTCGAGGGCGCTCAACCAACATGAGTCGAAGTGCAATCAAAAAATTGAATCATCATTGAAAAGGAAAAGGCACAACGCGCACATTGGTTAGGCTACTATGGTGAGCGAGCGTTGCACCTTTTCATTTTCAATAAATATTGATTACCCTTTTATTTGTCTCTGCCTGCAAATCATCCTCATAAACAGTAAGATATATCCTATAGGACTATGCAAAACGTAGCAAGTGTCGCTGTCGTCATTCTTGCTGCTTCCAGTTCAGTAGCCATACCTGCGAGATCAGGTGCGCGTGTGGTCTGAATTAAATAGAGTAGGCTATAGGTTACGCATGGGCGGAGAAGCAAGGGGCAGTTATCTTTCCAAGGAAATGTACTTCCTGAATATGATTAGGCTATAGTTTACTTCACTGCCTAGAAATAAATATTGATCATCATATTTCTCTGTCTGAAAATCGTCCCGCTCCTAAAAGTTAGGCTATAAAAATAGCTAAAGAGAAAGTGCAAGTCTCTCCAACTCTGCTCTCTTCAAACTAAATCTAGCATTTTGGCTGATATACCCCAGTAATAAAATGTAATTTCTGGTAATTTAACCTATTTCTTAAGTTATTTTGGGGCATTTGATATTGCCTTTAGGACGCAAAATTGCTAGGACCATGGCTGGCAGGTGAGCTGCGTCACATACGCCTAAAATAACAATGCGGGACTACGGTTGGGTTTGGGACCAGATCTTTTGTAAAACTTTTTTTTATTCTTTCCTTTATTCTTTTCCACTAACCCTACCACCCCTCCCCTAATTGGAGTAAAATAACGAACAACAACACTTAGGCTTCTACTTCCAGCTTATACATACTATATACATTTCACGGACACAATCTATTTTACAATAGTTATATTTTTGTTTTTACAGCTATTCTTCCACTACCCTCAACCCCTCCCATCTACTTCTGAAGACCATGCAGTTTGATTTCTATTTGCCATATATTTTTAAACTGTGCTGTTTCACAAAAGTTCTGAACCTATATACATTTTACGGACACAGTATATTTTACATTAGTTATCTTGTTGTGATTAGTCCCATCCTTCAGCTCCATTCAACACCACCCATCTACAGTGGGGAGAAAAAGAATTTGATACACTGCCGATTTTGCAGGTTTTCCTACTTACAAAGCATGTAGAGGTCTGTAATTTTTATCATAGGTACACTTCAAAAATCCAGAAAATCACATTGTATGATTTTTAAGTAATTCATTTGCATTTTATTGCATGACATAAGTATTTGATACATCAGAAAAGCAGAACTTAATATTTGGTACAGAAAATTTTGTTTGCAATTACAGAGATCATACGTTTCCTGTAGGTCTTGACCAGGTTTGCACACACTGCAGCAGGGATTTTGGCCCACTCCTCCATACAGTCCTTCTCCAGATCCTTCAGGTTTCGGGGCTGTTGCTGGGCAATACGGACTTTCAGCTCCCTCCAAAGATTTTCTATTGGGTTCAGGTCTGGAGACTGGCTAGGTCACTCCAGGACCTTGAGATGCTTCTTACGGAGCCACTCCTTAGTTGCCCTGGCTGTGTGTTTCGGGTCGTTGTCATGCTGGAAGACCCAGCCACGACCCATCTTCAATGCTCTTACTGAGGGAAGGAGGTTGTTGGCCAAGATCTCGCGATACATGGCCCCATGCATCCTCCCCTCAATACGGTGCAGTCGTCCTGTCCCCTTTGCAGAAAAGCATCCCCAAATAATGATGTTTCCACCTCCATGCTTCACGGTTGGGATGGTGTTCTTGGGGTTGTACTCATCCTTCTTCTCCAAACACGGCGAGTGGAGTTTAGACCAAAAAGCTCTATTTTTGTCTCATCAGACCACATGACCTTCTCCCATTCCTCCTCTGGATCATCCAGATGGTCATTGGCAAACTTCAGACGGGCCTGGACATGCGCTGGCTTGAGCAGGGGGACCTTGCGTGCTCTACAGGATTTTAATCCATGACGGCGTAGTGTGTTACTAATGGTTTTCTTTGAGACTGTGGTCCCATCTCTCTTCAGGTCATTGACCAGGTCCTGCCGTGTAGTTCTGGGCTGATCCCTCACCTTCCTCATGATCATTGATGCCCCACGAGATGAGATCTTGTGTAAAACTTTTTTCCACTAACCCTACCACCCCTCCCCTAATTGGAGTAAAATAACGAACAACAACACTTAGGCTTCTACTTCCAGCTTATACATACTATATACATTTTACGGACACAATCTATTTTACAATAGATATATTTTGTTTGTTTTTACAGCTATTCTTCCACTACCCTCAACCCCTCCCATCTACTTCTGAAGACCATGCAGTTTGATTTCTATTTGCCATATATTTTTAACTGTGCTGTTTCACAAAAGTTCTGAACCTATATACATTTTACGGACACAGTATATTTTACATTAGTTATCTTGTTGTGATTAGTCCCATCCTTCAGCTCCATTCAACACCACCCATCTACAGTGGGGAGAAAAAGAATTTGATACACTGCCGATTTTGCAGGTTTTCCTACTTACAAAGCATGTAGAGGTCTGTAATTTTTATCATAGGTACACTTCAACTTTGAGAGACGGAATCTAAAACAAAAATCCAGAAAATCACATTGTATGTTTTTTAAGTAATTAATTTGCATTTTATTGCATGACATACAGTGGGGGAAAAAAGTATTTAGTCAGCCACCAATTGTGCAAGTTCTCCCACTTAAAAAGATGAGAGAGGCCTGTAATTTTCATCATAGGTACACGTCAACTATGACAGACAAAATGAGATTATTTTTTCCAGAAAATCACATTGTAGGATTTTTTATGAATTTATTTGCAAATTATGGTGGAAAATAAGTATTTGGTCAATAACAAAAGTTTCTCAATACTTTGTTATATACCCTTTGTTGGCAATGACACAGGTCAAACGTTTTCTGTAAGTCTTCACAAGGTTTTCACACACTGTTGCTGGTATTTTGGCCCATTCCTCCATGCAGATCTCCTCTAGAGCAGTGATGTTTTGGGGCTGTCGCTGGGCAACACGGACTTTCAACTCCCTCCAAAGATTTTCTATGGGGTTGAGATCTGGAGACTGGCTAGGCCACTCCAGGACCTTGAAATACTTCTTACGAAGCCACTCCTTCGTTGCCCGGGCGGTGTGTTTGGGATCATTGTCATGCTGAAAGACCCAGCCACGTTTCATCTTCAATGCCCTTGCTGATGGAAGGAGGTTTTCACTCAAAATCTCACGATACATGGCCCCAATCATTCTTTCCTTTACACGGATCAGTCGTCCTGGTCCCTTTGCAGAAAAACAGCCCCAAAGCATGATGTTTCCACCCCCATGCTTCACAGTAGGTATGGAGTTCTTTGGATGCAATTCAGCATTCTTTGTCCTCCAAACACGACGAGTTGAGTTTTTACCAAAAAGTTATATTTTGGTTTCATCTGACCATATGACATTCTCCCAATCCTCTTCTGGATCATCCAAATGCACTCTAGCAATCTTCAGACGGGCCTGGACATGTACTGGCTTAAGCAGGGGGACACATCTTGCACTGCAGGATTTGAGTCCCTGGCGGCGTAGTGTGATACTGATGGTAGGCTTTGTTACTTTGGTCCCAGCTCTCTGCAGGTCATTCACTAGGTGCCCCCGTGTGGTTCTGAGATTTTTGCTCACCGTTCTTGTGATCATTTTGACCCCACGGGGTGAGATCTTGCGTGGAGCCCCAGATCGAGGGAGATTATCAGTGGTCTTGTATGTCTTCCATTTCCTAATAATTGCTCCCACAGTTGATTTCTTCAAATCAAGCTGCTTACCTATTGCAGATTCAGTCTTCCCAGCCTGGTGCAGGTCTACAATTTTGTTTCTGGTGTCCTTTGACAGCTCTTTGGTTTTGGCCATAGTGGAGTTTGGAGTGTGACTGTTTGAGGTTGTGGACAGGTGTCTTTTATACTGATAACAAGTTCAAACAGGTGCCATTAATACAGGTAACGAGTGGAGGACAGAGGAGCCTCTTAAAGAAGAAGTTACAGGTCTGTGAGAACCAGAAATCTTGCTTGTTTGTAGGTGACCAAATACTTATTTTCCACCATAATTTGCAAATAAATTCATAAAAAATCCTACAATGTGATTTTCTGGAGAAAAAAAATCTCAATTTGTCTGTCATTGTTGACGTGTACCTATGATGAAAATTACAGGCCTCTCTCATCTTTTTAAGTGGGAGAACTTGCACAATTGGTGGCTGACTAAATACTTTTTTCCCCCACTGTAAGTATTTTATCACCTACCAACCAGTAAGAATTCCGGCTCTCACAGACGTGTTAGTTTTTCTTTAAGAAGCCCTCCTGTTCTCCACTCATTACCTGCATTAACTGCACCTGTTTGAACTCATTACCTGTATAAAAGACACCTGTCCACACACTCAATCAAACAGACTCCAACCTCTCCACAATGGCCAAGACCATAGAGCTGTGCAAGGACATCAGGGATAAAAGTGTAGACCTGCACAAGGCTGGGATGGGCTACAGGACAATAGGCAAGCAGCTTGGTGAGAAGGCAACAACTGTTGCCGCAATTATTAGAAAATGGAAGAAGTTCAAGATTACGTCAATCACCCTCGGTCTGGGGCTCCATGCAAGATCTCACCTCGTGGGGCATCAATGATCATGAGGAAGGTGAGGGATCAGCCCAGAACTACACGGCAGGACCTGGTCAATGACCTGAAGAGAGCTGGGACCACAGTCTCAAAGAAAACCATTAGTAACACACTACGCCGTCATGGATTAAAATCCTGTAGCGCACGCAAGGTCCCCCTGCTCAAGCCAGCGCATGTCCAGGCCCGTCTGAAGTTTGCCAATGACCATCTGCATGATCCAGAGGAGGAATGGGAGAAGGTCATGTGGTCTGATGAGACAAAAATAGAGCTTTTTGGTCTAAACCCCACTCGCCGTGTTTGGAGAAGAAGGATGAGTACAACCCCAAGAACACCATCCCAACCGTGAAGCATGGAGGTGGAAACATCATTATTTGGGGATGCTTTTCTGCAAAGGGGACAGGACGACTGCACCGTATTGAGGGGAGGATGGATGGGGTCATGTATCGCGAGATCTTGGCCAACAACCTCCTTCCCTCAGTAAGAGCATTGAAGATGGGTCGTGGCTGGGTCTTCCAGCATGACAACGACCCGAAACACACAGCCAGGGCAACTAAGGAGTGGCTCCGTAAGAAGCATCTCAAGGTCCTGGAGTGACCTAGCCAGTCTCCAGACCTGAACCCAATAGAAAATCTTTGGAGGGAGCTGAAAGTCCGTATTGCCCAGCAACAGCCCCGAAACCTGAAGGATCTGGAGAAGGACTGTATGGAGGAGTGGGCCAAAATCCCTGCTGCAGTGTGTGCAAACCTGGTCAAGACCTACAGGAAACGTATGATCTCTGTAATTGCAAACAAAGGTTTCTGTACCAAATATTAAGTTCTGCTTTTCTGATGTATCAAATACTTATGTCATGCAATAAAATGCAAATGAATTACTTAAAAATCATACAATGTGATTTTCTGGATTTTTGTTTTAGATTCCGTCTCTCACAGTTGAAGTGTACCTATGATAAAAATTACAGACCTCTACATGCTTTGTAAGTAGGAAAACCTACAAAATCGGCAGTGTATCAAATACTTGTTCTCCCCACTATATCTCTTAACACCATCCATATTGGATTTCTATTTGCCATATTTTTCAACTGTACTGTGATGTTTCACAAAAGTTCTGAACCTTTCTATTCTCATAGTTTCTAAACATTGTAAATTAAAGATAAAAATGTTTGCTAAAAGCATTATTATATTATAGATCGATTGACTATGACTTTTCAAATCACCCAGTAGTGCTATCTGCAGAGTTAGCTCCAGGTAAATGTTGCAATTCTTCAGCCATTCCTGGACATGCGACCAAAAACAAGCTACATGTGGACAGTACCAAAACAAATGACCTAATGATTCTGTCTCTTCGCAGCAAAATCTGCAGAGCTGGGATGGTTGTATTAACCATATACTGTAGGAAATAAGGCGCTGTTTGGGACACCCAAACATATATTTTCTCCTTGCCTGACCCTTTACTCACCGTCCTTCTCCTGCGTGATGAGGCCTTGCTTGGCCTTGATGTTCTCCTCAAACGTGTCCAGGTTCTCCCGCTCGTACTCCTTGACGTCGGCCGCCACGCGCTCCAGGATGTCGTCTGGTGAGGGCGAGCGGCTCCGCGTGCTGCTCTGGGGGCTACTGGGCTCCGACGCCATGGACGTCATGCTGTCCTCGTTGCCGCCACGGTATTTCTGTGCAGGGAGAAAGGTGTCAGGCATAAAGAGATCACAACAATGGAAATCAGGAAAAATAAGATATTGGTTTGGATGTGGGTCAATTTCAACGGAGTATCATGAAAAATCTAATCATGAAAATTCCCATATCTGTGTAGAACAAAATAGAGGATGTGTCTCTAAACACACAAAACACTGGACTTGGGGATCCCTGAAACAGCTACGGACAGTCCAACAGCAGAGTGACAGAGAGGAACTGACCTGGACGATAGCCAGGCGCTGCTGGCGGCGCTGCTCTATGAGGGCCTCTTCATCCACCTCCTCACCATCAAAGTCCTCCAACCTGAGCACAAAATAAACCCGCTTACAAAAACACACAATCACCAAGAGAATTACCATATTGCCGAGTGTAGCATTTATGTGTGTGTGTGTTCTCCCTCTACTCACACTTCCTCTTCGGAGGACTCCTTGTCGACCTTCATGCCCTCAGAGAGGCTGCCCTTGAATTTGTCCTCGTCCCGGCCATGTCTCCTCCTCCTGTCCCGGTCCCAGGAGTTGGAGCGCCTGCCGTACTGTCTGAGACGGCCGTACCTATCCCTCTCTGGTGACCTGGAGGAAGGAAACGCTTTGTGTTGTTCTGAACGGTTTGTTAAACACTTAACAAACCCTTAGACAACCTTGGCTTATGAGCCTCCTACTGTGACATCACTAAAGCTTCATCAATAGAGCCAGACAGAATCTGAAAGGGAATCAGTTGGAAAGGATCTTATAACTACTATGACAGCATTGCCTGCCTATTCAATTACAATAATTGTAACTAGCCCAGTATCTGTAATAGTAATACAGTATTACCACTATTATTATAATTATTTCCTGGCATCATCTCAATACATTTAAGAAGGCTTGAGGCAGAACCCTTGCAGATTCCATTTTGCCCAGCTCATCCACACACACAAAGTTTCAGCTTGTCTCGTCTAACCTGCATTTCAGTGGAGACCTGCTCCGTCTCCGGAAGGGCGAGGGGGACCTTCTTCTGAAGGGAGAGCGGCTCATCCTGCGACCTTGGGGAGCACCTCTGGGGCTGGTCTCCCGTGACCTCGCTCTACCCCCTGGCCCTGCTTCTGGCCATTTTCGCTTTCTGTAGGAGAGAGAAAGCTTAGAAGATCAGTGGTAGATAGTAACACATTCTTAATGCCCAATCCTAAAACACAAAAGTAATAGTTGCCCTTGCCATGTACAGACCACTACTGCTGTTCAATACGGGACAAGAAACGGGCAGAAACAATGCAAGTGGCACCGCATAAAAATGTCTTAATAATATAGGCTTAAATAAATGATGGCCCATTTAAAAAATAAACATTGGGACTCAAAGTTGGAGAAATACGGGGTTGACTGCAGGTTATTCCATAGTAACGGACCTTAGTGGTGAGGAGCCCTGTCTGTCAGCATCCCTCCTCCTGGCGTCTAGGGAGCGACTGCTGCCTCTCCTGGCTGGGGACCTGGCTGCTCTGGAAGGAGAGCCCTGTTTGGAGGTGGAGGCTGAAGCTGATGCCTGCTGGGAGTCTCTGGTGGGGCGTGGGGAGGTGCTGCGTCTCCTCTGGGGGCTGCTGAGCCCCCCTCCTCCTCGCCTTTGGGGAGAGCGATTCTCTTTCCCTGACGAGGTGTCCTTAGACTGGGACTTGGTCGGCCTCTTGTCCCGCTCTCTCTCCGCCTCCGACCGTCCTGGGCGCTCCCGTGATCTGGACTTCCGGCCGCCGTGCTCCACGTTTGGTCTGTTGTTATTCTGGGGTGAGGAGCGTTTGTCCGAGCGGCTGCCCCTCTGCTCTGCTCTCCTGCTGGAGGGGGAAGGAGACTTCTTTCTTCTGTCTTTGGACCTGCTCCGGGAGCGTTTCCTCTCTTTTGATTTGCTGCGGCCACGGTCTTTGGCGCCTTTAGTCGTTTTGTCTGACTTGGACTCCTTGCCTGTCCTCTCCCTGGACTTGCTCCGACTGTAGCGCTTGGAGCTGGACTTGCCTGCTTCTGTGGCGTCCCGTCTGGCATTACCACTCCTACCCCTGGGGGAGGGGGGTTTCACCATGCTGCCCCTCTGGCGCTGCTCCCCGTTCCGGACCCCCCCCTCTCCATCTCCCTCCTCAGAGCCAGAGTTATAACCCTGTAGGATGAGGCCCATGCCTGACTGCACCTTGCCCCCCTCCATCATCTGGCTGTCTAGCTCTGCTTTGATCATGGCCCTCTGTTTCTCCAACTCCTCCAATAAGGCCTTGTCGTCAGTTGAAGGGGATATGTCCGTTTTTCTGTGGCTAGAGTTGATGCCAGGGGCGGATGGAGAGGAGCCATCTTTACGTTTGTGTTTCTTGTGTTTGTGTCGATGTTTGCGCTTGCGGTCCTTGTCCTCTTCGGAGGCGTGTTTGTGTTTTTTGTGCTTGCTGCGGTGTTTGTGTTTCTTTTTCTTGTGCTTGCTGCCACTGCTGTAATGTTTGGACCCCTCTGCTGTCTTTTCTCCATTCGTTTCAGCTTCCCCCTTTCTGACCTCTTTAACATCCTCCTCTTCTTCTTCAGAATTTTCACCACTCTCCTCCTCACTCCCACTCTTCTCATGGCTCTCCAAATCTTCTTTCCTGTGGAGATAAAAAGAGATTGGTCAAAGATATAATTTAAACCAGTAACTTTTTTGTAACTTGGTTGGCCACAACATTCATCGTCCAAAACATGACTATCCTTTCTTTCTGACTTTACCGCCATAGCTAATGTTACTTAGCCAATGCATATGCAAAAATCAACTATCATTCTGAAGACTAAGATGTCTACTATTTTGCCAAAGTCTCTTATTTTAAATAAGTTAATATGCACATTTTCACCCCAAATATTCATTAATGAAATGCGTTCGGATTAAATTCACAGGTCATTTGATAAAATTTTACTTCAGATAAACCTAAGTTAGTTGAATAAAACACTAAATATGTTGCTGTAGTTTGTCCATAAATCATACAAATGGTATACTAGTTGAAGTTTACATTAAACTGTAATATTTATTACGTAAAAACACAGTGTCTGTGGACATGTCTCATTACCGCACCCACACCCCTCGTTGGCAGATTTTTTTTTTTTGCAGGTTGAAGCTTATTTCCTGCAATTCTAGACATTTTGTCATGGGGTGCAAATTTTTTTTGTTGCTGTTTTAAAGATAATTTCCTACAATTCTAGACATTTTGTCATGGGGTGCAGATTTTTTTTGTTGCTGTTTTAAAGATAATTTCCTACAATTCTACACATTTTGTCATGGGGTGCAGATTTTTTTTGTTGCTGTTTTAAAGATAATTTCCCACAATTCTACACATTTTGCCATGTCTTATGTGTTCATGTGATATTTGAGTAACTCAAACATTACAACAAAATCAATGGGCTAAAAAAACCTTGCTAAGAAACGTTAGCTGACATGGGCTAGTTGATCTGTATGTTATAAATAGCTCTCTAAGGTCTGTAATGACTGACATGACAAGAGGAATACTGCTGATGCACTACCCAATTCAAAACTTGCACCTTGTGCATTCTACTATTACAACTTTCAAGAGTAAGTTGAAAGCTTGACTGAGTTCCTTAAAGGTCACGAACAGTCAAAATCATGTTTTTCATGAAATGTGATGATATTTGGATGAAACCAGATGAAAGAATGATGACCAAAGTATGAAAAATGACTGTTGCTTCTACATTGATCAAGTTTGATCATAAAGTTACTGGTCCCCTCCCCCATGTTAAACACTTGGATTCAGAAGGCGGGATTATTAAGGGGACAGGGTGACATCATCCCAACTCTCATTTTAATACACCAATGGTAACATGATATTCTCTTACCTAATTTAAATAAGTACTGCCTTGTAACCAACATCGGAGAAGGCGTGTTTGTGAAGGGGTGTGGTTTATAAAGCTAGATACTGTAGCTACTCTACTGGTGCCAACATTTGACTGTAGGGTGTCAACAAATATAATTAATCTATGGCAAAGATACTTATATGTCAGTGGAAGCTGCTGAGAGGAGGACGGAGGGGAGGATGTTTGATGCATTTGATACCATTCCACTCATTTCGCTCCTCGCCCTCCCCAATTAAGGTGCCACCAACCTCCTGTGTTATATGTCTCCCCTTTCATCTGTGTCTGGTGTTGTCATGTCAACACATCTGTCAGTGCTGCTGTGAACCACATCACAAGAGACATGCGGGAGATGTAAACATTTTTGGGACATAATTGATGCAATTTCAATGTTGTTTGGGGTGCTTTGTGTATCACCAAATTAGCTAGAGATGATCGTACTGCAACACTGCATCGAAGTTTCTTGACATACGCGTTTCAAAGAGCTGTCAGTCAAGGCGACCTCATTAATATAAGCTCCACGCCCACTGTCTATCTTTTCAAACCTCCTGGTTAGACATGAGGAAACAGTACTTTTCCTCAATTTTTTGGCATTTCTATCCCACAAAGATACAGTGGGGAAAAAAAGTATTTAGTCAGCCACCAATTGTGCAAGTTCTCCCACTTAAAAAGATGAGAGAGGCCTGTAATTTTCATCATAGGTACACGTCAACTATGACAGACAAATTGAGGAAAAAATTTCCAGAAAATCACATTGTAGGATTTTTAATGAATTTATTTGCAAATTATGGTGGAAAATAAGTATTTGGTCACCTACAAACAAGCAAGATTTCTAGCTCTCACAGACCTGTAACTTCTTCTTTAAAAGGCTCCTCTGTCCTCCACTCGTTACCTGTATTAATGGCACCTGTTTGAACTTGTTATCAGTATAAAAGACACCTGTCCACAACCTCAAACAGTCACACTCCAAACTCCACTATGGCCAAGACCAAAGAGCTGTCAAAGGACACCAGAAACAAAATTGTAGACCTGCACCAGGCTGGGAAGACTGAATCAGCAATAGGTAAGCAGCTTGGTTTGAAGAAATCAACTGTGGGAGCAATTATTAGGAAATGGAAGACATACAAGACCACTGATAATCTCCCTCGATCTGGGGCTCCACGCAAGATCTCACCCTGTGGGGTCAAAATGATGACAAGAACAGTGAGCAAAAATCCCAGAACCACACGGGGGGACCTAGTGAATGACCTGCAGAGAGCTGGGACCAAAGTAACAAAGTCTACCATCAGTAACACACTATGCCGCCAGGGACTCAAATCCTGCAGTGCAAGACGTGACCCCCTGCCAGTACATGTCCAGGCCCGTCTGAAGTTTGCTAGAGTGCATTTGGATGATCCAGAAGAGGATTGGGAGAATGTCATATGGTCAGATGAAACCAAAATATAACTTTTTGGTAAAAACTCAACTCGTCGTGTTTGGAGGACAAAGAATGATGAGTTGCATCCAAAGAACACCATACCTACTGTGAAGCATGGGGGTGGAAACATCATGCTTTGGGGCTGTTTTTCTGCAAAGGGACCAGGACGACTGATCCGTGTAAAGGAAAGAATGAATGGGGCCATGTATCGGGAGATTTTGAGTGAAAACCTCCTTCCATCAGCAAGGGCATTGAAGATGAAACGTGGCTGGGTCTTTCAGCATGACAATGATCCCAAACACACCGCCCGGGCAATGAAGGAGTGGCTTCGTAAGAAGCATTTCAAGGTCCTGGAGTGGCCTAGCCAGTCTCCAGATCTCAACCCCATAGAAAATCTTTGGAGGGAGTTGAAAGTCCGTGTTGCCCAGCGACAGCCCCAAAACATCCCTGCTCTAGAGGAGATCTGCATGGAGGAATGGGCCAAAATACCAGCAACAGTGTGTGAAAACCTTGTGAAGACTTACAGAAAACGTTTGACCTGTGTCATTGCCAACAAAGGGTATATAACAAAGTATTGAGAAACTTTTGTTATTGACCAAATACTTATTTTGAACCATAATTTGCAAATAAATTCATAAAAAAGTCCTACAATGTGATTTTCTGGAATTTTTTTTCTCATTTTGTCTGTCATAGTTGACGTGTACCTATGATGAAAATTACAGGCCTCTCTCATCTTTTTAAGTGGGAGAACTTGCACAATTGGTGGCTGACTAAATACTTTTTTCCCCCACTGTATTATCCCCTCGGGCGCGCCCTACAGTTTGTGAACCACTGATCTAGAGGGGTAGTCCTTAGATGAGCACAAGTTAAGTTAATTTATTGGTTTATAAGTCTTCAAAATTAGATTCTTATTCTCAAACACCCCCTTTAACCCACTTGGACTTCTCATTACCAAAACGGCTAAAAAGCTCAAATTGGGAAAAGGTCAGAGAACCATTACCTTAGCAACATGGAGGCATGCATGGGCTTTAGTGATGTGGTCAATTGTTTGCTGACTCATAATGGCTGTCTCCTATTATTTGCATATTGAGTTAAGGTACTCATTACGACATCATTTTTAGGTCAGTTTCGGTAATAAGAACCTTAATTTCAGTAATGATAATAAGCTAAGTCTCATTTATAGTCAATGGGTGAGCTATGCTGGTAACTTGATCTATTTACAAGGCCCAATCCTTAAACCTAGATTTTTTGTAAAAACAACATTTATTTGATTAACTACGGTTTGTCAAGAAACATGGGGTCTAGAAACCCCATTTAACTTACTTTAAGCCACATGTACATATTACCTCAATTACCTCGACTAACCGGTGCCCCCGCACATTGACTCTGTACCGGTACCCCCTGTATATAACCTCCCTACTGTTATTTTATTATACTGCTGCGCTTTAATTGTTTGCTATTTAATTTTTTTTCTTAAACTGCATTGTTGGTTAAGGGCTTGTAAGTAAGCATTTTACTGTAATGTCTACACCTGTTGTATTCGGCGCATGTGGCAAATACAATTTTATTTGGAATCGGCAGTTTGTGTTTCAGCAAAGCGCAACCCCACCACTTAAAGGAGGATATCCCTCATTTTTACATCTGTACCTGTTTTCACACTTACCTACACTGTTGTTTAAAGGTAGACTCAGCGAAATGATATTGCCACAAGCAGCACCGCAGATATTGAGATGAGCGAGACGCAAGACTTAGCGCTCACACAGTCACATACAGTATCTGTGCATGGGTTCGCTTCACGCTGTTCACAGCGTGGTAGTCAGGGCAACAAAACAGTGGCGAAGTTGAGCTTCACGCTTCAACGCTCTTAGTTGTTGCGGATATTGACCCCCTATGCTGTTTACTTTCTGCAGCTACGTCATATCGCTGAGGTACCTTTAATATCCCAAGACAGTTTTTGTTCCATATCTCATGTATTTAGATACTTTATAGGCATATTGTGTTATGCCGTTTGCCCATAGCATCCCATTCAATCCAGAAATACATCTAAAATACCTTACAACCACAAATATCCATGTCCTAATACACCAATACTACCTGTAAATTTACATTTTTTAAACATTTTTAGTCATTTAGCAGACGCTCTTATCCAGAGCGACTTACAGTTAGTGCATACATTATTTTTTTATCGAACCCACAACCCTGGCGTTGCAAACGCCATGCTCTACCAACTGCGCTACATCCCCTGCCGGCCATTCCCTCCCCTACCCTGGACGACGCTGGGCCAATTGTGCGCACCGCCCCATGGGTCTCCTGGTCGCGGCCGGCTACGACAGAGCCTGGATTCGAACCAGGATCTCTAGTGGCACAGCTAGCACTGCGATGCAGTGCCTTAGACCACTGCGCCACTTTGGGAGTACAAGTAAAGACCTTGGATATTATTATTTTCAAAATACATGCATGTAATTATAGTACTTATACTGTAATATGGGGTATTTTAGTAAATTGCATTAATATAATTGATTTTAGTATTATGCAAGTCATTTGGGATTAACATATTACACACTTTGATGATTTGTTGGGTTACTGAATCTCTGATAGAGATCAGTACAGTTTTTCAATGGCAAACTATGCAACACTCTTTACTGAAACATGCAGTCTCATCTCCGAAACCAGCTCAGCATTACCATAATGTACCAATATTTAGGAAATATTAGGAAAACTAAAATGTTGGCTTAATCTAATAGTTTGACTTTTGTTCTTTATCCAAATATGTGTACATAAAAAAACATGTATACACAAGTGATGACAAACAATATTAAAACGTTTATGTTACGGTAATGAGATAAATTACAAAATACATTTCAGTAATTTAATTTTATATATTTTTATTTTCAGTGCTATGTTTAACTCTGGCCTTTTCATTAGGGCAGCAATGTAAAAAATATATTAGAAATTGATTTGTTTATTCCTTTTTTGGACTTTGAAAACTGTTACTGTACAGTAATGAGAAATGTTGCGTTGGTTGTTGTGGAAATTGAGGTAAAATGCATCTGTAAAAAACAACAACATAAGACTAATTATGGAATAGATAAGTACATATCCTAATCTCAGTGATCCAATAGAACATTTCGTGAAAAATGACAACTGTTTGGTCAAATGTCAAGTTTCATGAGAATGACCCAACTAACGCTTTAGCTTGCTAGCAAACACTGGCTAGCTTGCTACGTTAGCTTCTTACTTATGCAATAGGTATAGTTAGCTACATAGCTAGGGAGCAAACTAGCTAGAATATAAAGTCACAAGTTATGGCACTACGGTTTGATTGGCTTATGGTATAGTTATCTGTGGTTTCGCTATTGAAAACATGTAAACATGCCAGCAAACACTGACATGCTAGCTAAAGTCGAGCTAGCAGGCTAGCTCTATTTGTTAGCCAGCTAGCTAGCCTAGTACTGTTTTAATGCTGCAGAAAACAGATACTACGACCACAACGTCGACTTGCCAAAATCACTGAGCCAGCTAAAAGTACTACAAATAAATTGCATGACTGTGTAATCTTCTAAAATGTCTTACACGTGTTCGTTTCCATTATTCATTCTTGTAGACTCGATATCCATCTCTACGTCGGCCATTTTCCTCAGGTGAGGGGGGAGGGGGGGAGGGGGGTCCTATCATTCAATGATTATTCACAATACACACGGCTGCAATAAACTGTACTTCTGCCCTCTACAGCACCGGCGACGTACTGTGTTGACTGAAAATGCAATGGGACAGTGATGCATCAGCGTATGCTGACAGTGGCAAGGAGAGGGTGGTAAATCAGGTCGGAACTTATGTGGAAATTACAAATGTCAGAAGCCTTTTTAAACCTCAAATACACTATACGTTTTAAAGAAGTCCTCCAGCGATTTTTGAACTATTACTGTTGAAAAGCAATATCCCAAGTATAAATACAGTAAAGTACACACACTAAAGGGTAAAAAAAAAATGTTTTTTAGACAACTGCAAACTTCAAGGAGTATGGCATTCAAGGACTTGGTCTGATAGGAAACCGTAAATGTAAAAAAAAAAAGTAATGTCATCAGCCTCCCCCTTGCTTGAGGAACAATAGAGGAGCAATAGAGAACAAAAGAGGAAAGACTGGAGTGCCACTTAAAGTTTCCTGCATTGCAAGAAAGTTCCCCTGCAACAGGGTGATCAAATTAAAATCCTACATCTGTAGGTTCAAGTGTTTATTTTCTAGGTTCCTGCTGTTCTAGGGAGTTTTTCCTAGCCACTTTGCTTCTACATCTGAATTGGTTGCTCTTCTGGGTTTTAGTCTGGGTATCTGTATAGCACTTTGTGACAACTGCTGATGTAAAAAGGACTTTATAAAAAAGCCAAGACAATGGCAACAATAGAGACGAAAGAAGATATACACAATCAACCGTTTTACTTCATAATTATCAGCTAGATACTGTATATGTGAATCGTAATAATGTAGCTAACCAGATAGTTTATCAGGCAAAAATGACCTAAAACCAATGTTATCTAAGGCAAGGTAGTATGCATTTTGAGAAACACCCACAGAGTATTCATCCCAGCTTGCTATCAGGGCTTCCTGAGACCCAAACATTCCCATGATTCTCTTCTCCTTGTCGTACATTCAAATGCTGCTCATTGAGGAGAGCACCCCCCATGGCGTTAAATCAGTGCCTGTCTCTCCTAACCCCCCCATTATTCTGGTGAGCAAGGATTTATTTAGTCTTCTAGGGTAACATATAATGACAGAAGAGAAGCTGCATGTATCTAATTATAGACAAGTTGACTAGCAAATAGCCTACCAAAATGTCGGCAATTATAAACATACATTTTATAAATGTTATTGCACCAGCCAATACATACATTACCAATAAATATGCCATAAAAACACAACAAGGACACACAGATGCTAAAAGCAGCACATCATCAATGAATAAAAGTAAGTCTTCGTGTTAAAAAAAGCTTCATAGCATATAGTAAAAAGGATCTGCGGAAACGTTCTGTTTTGGACCTGGGTAGAATAAATCTGTATGCCATCGGACTGCGATGCTCCAGGCAGGTACTGTGGAGGGGGTGGCTACTGTTGGCCTCTACACTCCTGAGCTTTTTGAGGATCTGCTTATCCAGGATGGGCTCTAGATTGTCCTGGTGGGTGCTGATGGTAGATCCAGCCTTCTTGATGATTTTGTTTAGCCTGTTTGCATCCTCCCTAGTGATGTTACCCCCCTCCCCCAGCAGATTACATTGGAAAACAGGACACTAGCCACAATACATTAAAAAAAAACACTTGGAGCATTTTTGAGCAGACATCGAAGGATCTGAGCTACCTTAAAAAGAATAGCCTTTGCTGAGCCTTTTTTAAAATCCCTATCGGCCCTTGTCAAAGGTAATGCACATTGTAGGGAATAGGGTGCCATTTGGGACGCAACCATAATGAAGATTTCAGAAGTGCTCACTCATCAGGAATCCTTGCCTGTCTGAACACATAGGGCCAGATCAAGAGGAAATATTCAGAGAGGGTGTTCAGACACGCAAGGATTCCTGATGAGTGAGCACTTCTGAAATCTTCATTATGGTTGCGTCCCAAATGGCACCCTATTCCCTCTCTGAATATTTCCTCTTGATCTGGCCCTATTTGGCACAATATGTTGTTTCATATCTGGTCAAAAGTGTTGACCTAGCAGAACTGAAGGGGAGGATCTTTGTGAGTGTACTGCACACTGATTGGCTTATGGAACTGTTTTCTGTTTTGTTGGAGCATTGATTGTTTGTGAATCTTGTGCTGTGACCACAGGGGACAAAGGGGTTAGAGCTTGTGTCCCAAATGGCACCCTATTCCCAGCCTGGTCTCATAGACTAGACGTAACATAGTAAATGTAAAATTGGGACTTAGCTTGCGATGTTTGGTATGGTTACATAAGACTGATGGCTATTTAAAGCAAAAAATAAAAGTAGGGTTGGTCGGGTGGATGGGTTGGCGTATAGCGCAAACGTCTAGCAACCCAAAGGTTGCGAATTCGAATCTCATCATGGACAACATTTTAGCTAATTAGCAACTTTTCAACTACTTACTAATTTTTAGCTACTTTGCAACTACTTAGCATGTTAGCTAATGCTTCCACTAACCCTAACCATAATCTTAACCCTTTTAGCTAACCCTTCCCCTAACCCTAACCTTAACCCTTTTAGCTAACCCTTCCCCTAACCCTAATCTTAACCCTTTAACCTAACTTCTAAACTTAACCCTATCCTTAACCCTAACCCCTAGCCTAGCTAACGTTAGCCAGCTAGCTAACATTAGCCACCTAGCCAGAATTCGTAACATATTATACGTTTAGCAAATTCGTAAAACATATAATACGAATTGTAATTCGTAACATATGATACTAAATGGAGTGTCTCGGATTTACATACAGAATAACACGAAATGCTCTGAGACCGGGTTGCTATTCCCTATAAGGCATGGTCAAATGTAGTGCAGTACAATAGGAATAGGGTGCCATTTGGGCCTCAGCCACAGATTGCACCTCAAATGAAGGATTGTGTAACGTGACTGCCTATTACTGTCTCCCTCAAAACCAGTAGATATATGTGGAAAAGTTGTCTTTCCTCTGACTGTCTAGTGTCTCCCTTTAGTATTACTACAGGAGGATAGTAGAATGTCTGCTGGATCCAGGCCTGTCTCAGCTCAGACAACCTCAATGGTTCCCTTCCCTCCACTACACATCCCCCTGTGACACCTCACAGTCGAGTCCAAGTCTGCATCCTTAATGGCACCCTGTTCCATGTATAGTACACTACCCGTAGGTCTCTGGTCAAAGCTAGCGCACTATATAGGGAATAGGGTGCAATTTGGGACACAAACCAAAGATTCCTCCAGTCCTTTCCTTGGGAGAAAGGTTGCAGGTCGTAACTTACGGCCGGCGAGGGCTTCCTCTGAGCTCCACGTCGTCTTTGATTTATACAGTAAATGTGCGGGCCGCAGGTCTCACCAGAGATTAAAGTGTTGGCGTGAAAACATTAGATATTCCATTAGTGGAGGCCTCTGTCCTACCATGGCCATTCAATCACAGACCTGGACCTACGTGGCGTAGGCTGTATGCTGTGTGCTCTCTGGCCAGGTGCATGTGGACTGGGAGCAGACAGGAGTCTGGATCTGCTGCTGGAGATTTAAACTAAGGCTGTGAATGAGTCTATGTGGTCCTCATCCGCCATATCGTTCTCAACTTTAGTTTATGCTTGCCACGGCCCTTTCTTATTAGGTTATGGGTGTGGTTCATTTTTTATTAAACGTTGTATTTATGTCACTTATACTGTATGTGAAATGAGCACATGCATGACTATGTCTGTGCTTATTTTAAAATAAATGGCAGCTGGCCGAATCCACCACCTTCTTCTCTAACATCCATGAAAATGTGGTGAAAGTAATAGCTTGTCTGCAGCAATTAGCCTGTCTCTATAATAAAGAGGTTCCTCCTCCGCCTGCAGGCCACACGTCACACACAACCCACACTACTCCTCCCTGCTCTGTCTGTCTGCCCTCAAGAGATCTCTCAGTACAGGCCAAGTCTTGAAACTGACAACACCTGCCACAGCCACACAGTTGCTCTTAATTTTACTGTGGTCCATGGTGGCTAGACAATCATATTAGTGGTGTTTTTGTGTATTAAAAAAAGCAGTCGGCCGCCACAATCAGCTCTGTGGCCTTTCAAAGTTGGTTTGTCACTAAACTGGAATACAGCGAGCAGACTTCAGGTCTCTTCCCTGTATGGGAGACAGAAAACCTTTACTCTCTCTGCTTCAGCGGAGACAAAATAAGGACCATAAAACATGGATTCCAGCAGATGCTCCTTGATGGCGACCGCAGTCCATTACCAGGTCAGTTAAAAATACTCAGGACCTTTAGCTAGCGTACTGTCTCCCCTGCCCCTCCCTACCCCCCCTGCCCCCTGCTCCTCACAGGGCTTTGTCTGGGAGCATGGACGGGTCCAGAGTTATGGCTTCAGCTCCAGATGACTTCCTCCTGGTGAACAAGGTTGTGTGGAGGTAATGGCCCGGCCCACATAGTCTCTCACTGAGCCAGGGGACCCCGTCTCCATCCACGCAGATGTTCTTTGTTCCTCTTTTCGTTTATTTTTCACTCCTTTTTTTCTAATTGAAGTTTTATGTCCTTCCACTATTTGGTTTGTGCAAGTGGAGGGGTCAGCGGAGGATTTGCAGGGGTCTGGGGGACAGGGGGAGTGGTTTCGGAAGCACGCCCCACACTCTTAGAAAGAAAGGTGCTATCTAGAACCTATAAAGGTTATTCGGTTGTCCCCATAGGATAACTCTTTGAAGAACCCTTTTTGGTTCCAGGTAGAACCCTTTTGGTTCAAGTTAGAACCCTATTGGGTTCCATGTAGAACCCTTCCCCCAGAGGGTTCTACATGGAACCCAAAATAATTCTACCTGGAACCAAAAAGGCAGAAGAACCCTTTTGGAACCCTTTTTTCTAAGAGTGCAAGCATATGGCCTTGTTGGAGGCTGGGATTTATGTTTGAACCCAGGGAGGATGTGGGAAGGCAGACTCAGATTCATATGCCAGCCCGGGGTGCTGTGGAGTGTGGGCATCCTTAATGACTCAGAGAGAGGGGGCAGTTCTCTATGTTCAGTGTTATAATTTGTCATGTAAACCATCACCAGCCAGGCAGTTGGCTCCAGTACGGCACACATTGAAGCAAACACACAAACTTGCATGGCATTGCATCAGCCACAGACATACAAACACCTGCGTCCTTCCGGAAAAGTGACTGTCGGGCCTGAGATAAAGTGAAATACAGTTTGATTAAAGGTGAGAAGAGCAGCAAATCCCAATTACATTTCACCCTTTACACTGACAGAGGTGCTGTCATGAGCCCTCTCACTCCACCGGGTTACCACCTTAATTGGTTTCCACTATCTTCCACTCTGCTCACCTCCCTCTCTCTACTCAGCCTAACTAGCTCCACCTGTCCCTGCTCTGCTCGGCTCTAATTACTCTGCCAGCTGCGCTGCATTACCCACTAACCTCTCCCAGTATTTAAGGCCCTGTCTTTCAGCTCTCCGGTGTCAGATCGTCTGCAAAGCTCACACCCGGAACCTGTTTGCTCGCGCTTCTGGCTCACCCTGGTTTTGTGACCCCGGACCTGCCTGGTTTTTGGATACTCTTCTGCCTCAGGAGATCCAGACCTGCTTCTGCCATTACGACTCCTGACTACTCTTCAATCCCGGTAACTCTGACCAGCCTTCTGCCTTGCTACTACGTATTTTGGATTTCCCTTGAACTGTACTGCTGCCTGGTTTCATTCCGCCCCGTTGTGTCTGTGTTTCCTCCCCCCCCCAGGACTTCTGGACCACCAACCACCGGCGTCATCGGACGCATCGCTGCCACTGGGGGGAGGCACAGACCCAGCACATCGGACGGGATAACCCCTGGAGCCTTCACTCACTCCCTACATCCCTTTCCCCTTAAGTTTAAATAAACTTTCTGGTGTGACGCAATTGTGGTCCTCTTGTCGTCTGTCTGAACCGTGACAGTACGATCTGACCATCATGGACCCAGCGCACACTTCCCCCCGACATGGAAACCGAAGAACCTGAGCAACCCACCGCCATGCTACGCCTGGAACACACTGAGAGAGAGCTAGGCCGCATGAGCGGCGACATCACCTCTCTGCTTCAGGCCGGCTACCAACAGCATCAGCAGTTCCAGCAGCACCAGCAGCAGTCCCAGCAGCAGCAACAACAACTCGCCATGATCATTCAACTCCTCACCAACCTGACCCCAGCCAGTCTGCCCACCAGCCCTGCCCCCGAGTTACCTGCCCCGGTCATTGCAGCCGCTGCTCCGAACCCAAGATTGGAAACCCCGAGCGGTTCAACGGCGATTCAACCCAGGTCCGGCCATTCCTGACTAGCTGCCGACTTCAGTTCTCCTTGCAGCCAAGGACCTTCGCCACGGAGGGGGCTAAGGTTGGGTATGCCATCACTCACCTGACGGGCCGAGCTCGACTCTGGGGAACAGCAGAGTTCGAACGTCAAACCCCCGCATGTGCAACCTTCGACCTGTTTGCTGAGGAGATGCTGAAGGTGTTTGACCTGGATTCACCAACCGCAGAGGCGTCTCGTGAACTGTTCAGTATTCGACAAGGCAGACGTACAGTCGCAGACCATTCCATCGACTTCCGAACCCTGGCTAGACGAAGTTCTTGGAACACACCATCGTTGGTGGACGCGTTCTTCCATAGTTTGGCTGACTATATCAAGGACGAGTTGGTCTCCCAGGAACTGCCTTCCACTCTTGATGAAGCCATCGCACTGACTGTCAGGATCGACAGTAGGATACAGACCCGTCGTCGTGAGAGGGGGCGCCAAGGTCCACCTACTACCGGCATTCGGAGAGATCCGACTGGGTTCCTGTCATCTACTGCCACTCACCCAGGTCAGCTTGATCAGTCTGAGCCTATGGAGATTGGGCGAGCCTCTCTCACTCCTGCAGAGCGCCAGCGACGCTTCACCTCAAACCTCTGCCTCTATTGTGGAGGTGATGGACATCGTGTGGTAACCTGCCCTTTAAAGGGCCGAAGCTCACCGGGCATAGGGGGAGTCCGGTTGAGTTCAATGACCATCCAGTCCTCCGACCGCAAACCCCTGCTGCAAGTTCACCTCCGCCTCCCTGACTCAACTCACACCCTGGCTGCTCTGGTGGATTCTGGCGCCGAAGCCAACATAATGGACATCAAGCTGGCACGCCAACTGGGACTGGAGAACCTCCGTTTGACACCTCCTATTCCTGCCCGGGCACTGGACGGACACTTACTCGGATCGGTCACTCATGTCACGGCCCCGGTCTCGATGGGTCTGTCCGGAAACCATCAAGAAACTATCCAGTTTCACCTGCTCCCCTCTCCAGGCCAACCCCTCATCCTGGGTTACCCATGGCTCCGCCGGCACAACCCCTCAGCTCGACTGGGTGACCGGGGTGATCAGGGAGTGGGGAGAGGACTGCCACCGAACCTGCCTGCTTGCCGCCGCACTACCCCCTCGGCCAGTACCTACTAACTCCGCTCCTGACCCCTCCAAGGACCCTGTGTCGATTCTGCCAAGTCCCTGCATCGTTGCAGCTCTGACCTGGGCTGTTGAGGAACAGGTGCTGGAGGCTCTCCGTAACCAGCCAGGTCCCAGCACTTGCCCAGCTGACCGCCTTTTTGTCCCCGAAGACCTGAGGTCCCAGGTCGTTCAGTGGGGACATGACTCCCGCCTAGCTTGTCACCCTGGCTCCACCCGCACTTACAACCTGCTCGCCCAGAGGTTCTGGTGGCCCTCTCTGAGGAAGGATGTACGGGAATTCGTCCAAGCCTGCCCCATCTGCAACCAACACAAGTCGTCCTGCCAGCCCCCAGCCGGATTGCTGCAGCCCCTGCCTGTGCCCAGGAGTCCGCTGGTCCCTGCTGCGCCTTGTCCTCCTCCTCCACGGCTCGTCGAAGGTGGTCTGGTTTACACCGTCCGCCGCCTGCTTCGGTCCAGACGGAGGGGTAGGGGTCTCCAGTACCTCATTGACTGGGAGGGCTATGGACCTGAGGAAAGGACCTGGGTGCCAGCTAGTCGGATTGTGGATAGGACTCTCATCACCGCTTTCCACCAACGGCATCCTGATCAACCTGCAATCCGTAGGGGCCGCCCCAGAGGGGTCCCCTAACCGTCCGGCCCGCTCGGCTTCCTGTCCTGTGCCTGACCCTGTCTCGGGACCTGTCCCATCTCCCGACCACGGCCCTCCGGCTTCCTCCGAGGATGAGGACGTTCACTCGGACCGTTCGGAGGAGTTCTAGCCCTCCTCCGGCTCCCCTCCTCCCGCCCGGCGTGGTGTTGCTCTTGGGACTTCTGGGGCCGTCCCTTGGGGGGGGGGTTCTGTCATGAGCCCTCTCACTCCACCGGGTTACCACCTTAATTGGTTTCCACTATCTTCCACTCTGCTCACCTCCCTCTCTCTACTCAGCCTAACTAGCTCCACCTGTCCCTGCTCTGCTCGGCTCTAATTACTCTGCCAGCTGCGCTGCATTACCCACTAACCTCTCCCAGTATTTAAGGCCCTGTCTTTCAGCTCTCCGGTGTCAGATCGTCTGCAAAGCTCACACCCGGAACCTGTTTGCTCGCGCTTCTGGCTCACCCTGGTTTTGTGACCCCGGACCTGCCTGGTTTTTGGATACTCTTCTGCCTCAGGAGATCCAGACCTGCTTCTGCCATTACGACTCCTGACTACTCTTCAATCCCGGTAACTCTGACCAGCCTTCTGCCTTGCTACTACGTATTTTGGATTTCCCTTGAACTGTACTGCTGCCTGGTTTCATTCCGCCCCGTTGTGTCTGTGTTTCCTCCCCCCCCCCCAGGACTTCTGGACCACCAACCACCGGCGTCATCGGACGCATCGCTGCCACTGGGGGGAGGCACAGACCCAGCACATCGGACGGGATAACCCCTGGAGCCTTCACTCACTCCCTACATCCCTTTCCCCTTAAGTTTAAATAAACTTTCTGGTGTGACGCAATTGTGGTCCTCTTGTCGTCTGTCTGAACCGTGACAGGTGCTCAACCTTCATAACCAAACAGTTGATGTCATTAGGTAGATGATCCTAGACTCTGATCAAGTTGCATTGATTTAAAACATCTTAAATTAAACACATACAATTATGTAGAAAGATATGTACAGACAGACATATAGACAGACATAGGCTATAGACAGATACCTTACAGACATACGCTACATATAGACAGATATCTTACAAACTAGATTGAAGTTGTGGGCATGTGTGCAAATGTGTAGGTAAATCGATGATTAACTAGAGGTCTCTCTGCTCACACCCATGCTGTCACAGAATTCTCCAGGCAGTGGCTGCTGTTTAAATTGCTGGTAGTGGTTGAAGGATTAGAGAACAGGAGTAGCTGCAGACGTCTTCATTTTCCTGCCTTTCACTGCATAATGTATGGCTCTGCACTTTTATAGTTTTTGTAAAAACAGGTCTAAATTGTATTGAGGCAGAGCGCTGCTGGGTGCTGCAAAGAAGGTTATGCATGTCCACCACCACCTCATAGAGTAGTTAGTGTTAAATACTCTTTACACTTTTGGATGGTAGATCTAGGTCTGAAAAACAGTTCTCATGAGGGCGGAAGGAGAATGAAGTTGGATTGGCTGTTTCACTTTAAAAAACATGAAGGTCCAAAGAAATTCATGGTGGGACATTTTTTATTTGAGATTTGAACCCATTGTGTGGTACACTTTTAGAAAAAAAGGTGCTATCTAAAACCTAAAATGGTTATTTGGCAGTCCCCATAGGAGAATCCTTTGAAGAACCTGTCTTGGTTCAAGGTAGAACCCTTTTGGTTCCAGGTAGAACACCTTTTGAGTTCCATGAAGAACCCTTTCCACAGAGGGTTCTACATGGAACCCAAAAGGGTTCTTTCTACCTGAAACCAAAAAGGGTTCTAACTGGAACGAAAAAGGGTTCTCCTATGGGGACAGCCAAAGAACCCTTTTGGAACCTATTTTTCCTAAGAGTGTAGTGGTCATGCTGTGAGACCACACTGCTGAGACCACACTGTTGGTGAAACTTTCCAAATCAACCATGTCACTAGCAGATCTTTGTGGTTTGTGGGAAATCTCAAACATTATTTGGCAAGGGATCATAGAATCCTCCCATCCTCCCCATCATTGGTGGTGCAGCAGGCATTCATCTCTGCCCCTCCCACCAAAACCCCTCACCAAACTTCAAGCCATGCACCCCCTTTACCCACAAACGCACACATGCATACATGCTCACACACACTTACGCGCGGAAACACACACAAACACATGCACGCATGCAAACACATGCGGAAACACACACACAAAAACACATTCACGCACGTCCGCACACACGCACACACACACACACACACTGTCTTGATGCTACCATCACTGGATGAGTGTTGGGATTTATTTTTCCATTTGATGTTTTATTTTTCACTACAACAAAGTGAGAAGGGGAGATTTGCTGACACTGTGAATGCAGCTCACCTACAGAGCAAGTGTCACGCCCTGGCTCTGGGGACTCTTCAAAGTTGAGCCAGGGTGTATAGTGTCTATGTTGTATGTTCTATGTTCATGTTCTAGTTCATGTGTTTCTATGTTGGCCGGGGTGGTTCCCAATCAGAGGCAGCTGTTGCTTGTTGTCTCTGATTGGGAACCATACTTAGGCAGCCTGTTTTGCACTTGTCATTTGTGGGATCTTGTTCCGGAGAGGTTTGTGTTTTGTTAACCTTAGGACTTCACGTATCGTTTTGTTGTTTTGTTATTGTTGAAAAGTACTCATTAAAAGATATACGCATATCACGCTGCGCCTTGGTCCGCTTCTTACGACGATCGTTGACAGAAGATCCCACCAAATAAGGACCAAGCAGCGTGTCCAGGAGCAAACGCCGGAGGTGACGCTAGTGGATGTCCTCCTCGGTTGGGGGAAGATCACCGAGGAGGAGGCCGTCCGCTACCGGAGGGCGATGAGGGAGGATGTCCAGGCAGGAGAGGAGAAGCGGCGCCAACCGGGCCGTCGTCGGACAGGCGAGAGGCAACCCCAATACATTTTTTGGGGGGGGCACACGGCATGGACGACGGGGCTGCTGGAGGCAGCTACAGGGCGAGTTTGTGGACTAGGAGAGGAGGCCACCAGGTTACGGGGGCCATTGGTCAGGAGGGAGAAGGAGAGTGTAGAGGCACGGCGAGTAGGCAGCAGAGGGAGCGGAGGTTTATGAGGAAACCCAGTCCCGCTCCTCGCAACTAGCAAGTGGTGTGTGTCACCAGTCCGGTCCGGCCCGTTCCTGATTCCCGCACAAAGCCAGTGGTGTGTGTTCCCAGTACGGTCAGGCCCGTTCCTGCTCCCCGCACTAAGTTAGTGGTGCATGTTCCCAGTACGGCGCAACCTGTTCCTGCACCCCGCACTAAGTTAGTGGTGCGTGCTACCAGTCCGGCCCGACCCGTTCCCGCTCCCCGCACTAAGTTAGTGGTGCGTGTTCCCAGTCCGCCCCGACCCGTTCCTGCTCCCCGCACTAAGTTAGTGGTGCATGTTCCCAGTACAGCCCGGTCCGGCCTGTTCCTGCTCCCCGCACCAAGCCAGTGGTGCGCGTCGCCAGCACGGCCCAGCCTGTTCCTGCCCCTCGCACCAAGCCTGTGGTGCGCGTCGCCAGCCCGGTCCGGCCTGTTCCTGCTCCTCGCACCAAGCCAGTGGTGCGCGTCGCCAGCCCGGTCCGGCCTGTTCCTGCTCCCCGCACCAAGCCAGTAGTGCGCGTCGCCAGCCCGGTCCGGCCTGTTCCTGCTCCCCGCACCAAGGCTGTGGTGCGCGTCGTCAGCCCGGTCCGGCCTGTTCCTGCTCCCCGCACCAAGCCAGTGGTGCGCATCGTCAGCCCGGTCCGGCTCGTCCCTGCTCCCCGCACCAAGCCAGTGGTGCGCTTTGTCAGCCCGGTCCGGCCCGTCCCTGCTCCCCGCACCAAGCTAGTGGTGCGCGTCGCCAGCCCGGTCCGGCCGGTTCCTGCTCCCCGCACCAAGCCAGTGGTGCGCGTCGTCAGTCCGGCACAGCCCGTGCCTGTTCCACCGGTGCCTGGTCAGGTACCGGTCAGCTGCTCCACACCGGAGCCTAAGCAATCCGCTCCACCGATGTCCAGTCCAGCTCCAGCCAGCGGGACCAGACCAGGGGCGCTACGGGGGGGGTAGCGAGAGAGTGGTGGTCACGCCCGGAGCCGGATCCGCCTCCGAGGCGGAATGCCCACCCGGCCCCTCCCCTGTTGTGTTTGGTTGGCGCGGTCGCAGTCCGCGCCTTTGGGGGGGGGTACTGTCACGCCCTGGCTCTGGGGACTCTTAAAAGTTGAGCCAGGGTGTGTAGTGTCTATGTTGCATGTTCTATGTTCATGTTCTAGTTCATGTGTTTCTATGTTGGCCGGGGTGGTTCCCAATCAGAGGCAGCTGTTGCTTGTTGTCTCTGATTGGGAACCATACTTAGGCAGCCTGTTTTGCACTTGTCATTTGTGGGATCTTGTTCCGGAGAGGTTTGTGTTTTGTTAACCTTAGGACTTCACGTATCGTTTTGTTGTTTTGTTATTGTTGAAAAGTACTCATTAAAAGATATACGCATATCACGCTGCGCCTTGGTCCGCTTCTTACGACGATCGTGACAGCAAGGCCTTGCTCCAAAAAGAGTGATCCTATTATTCTAGGAGAAAAGGGGTCTTTCTTGGGAAATACAGCAAATGCTGTAATGGAACGGTATGGCTTGAGCACAGAGGACAGTAGACATCACAGCACTGCAAATAACAGTTACTCAGTAAAGATTCCTACCACTCCACGATGAGTCAACATGTTGATCCAAGCAGCTGTAGTTCAACTGTACATCACAGTTGAAAATCCCTATAGCAATGACGCCAGTGTATTAAAAGGGTTATGACCAAAGACTTTCATACATCAGTGGTTATAATTCATATTCAAAACCTTGCCAATACGTTACTCACAAAATATATGGGATAAGTCCCAAATGGCACCCTACTATATAGTGCACTACTTTTGACGAGTGCCCTATGGACCCTGGTCAAAAGAAGTGCACTATTGGGATTAGGGTGTAATTTGGGACTCAACCATGGACTGTGTGTCCTGAGCTATCACATTACAGTATGTGGTACATTTTGACAACTCTTAGTACAAAACTCCAAACTGGTCAGACTTGTAATACAGTCAGTCTTTCATTCAAAACCTGTCATTGTGCATTAATTTGGATCGTAAACATCTCTCACCACACAACCATTGATTAATTGTGAAATATAATGAGAACATTGGTTTAATCAACAAAACACAACATAATGATATATTTTCAATTTAGTCGTTTTAACTACCAGTTAATCCAATAGCAAACAATGCAAGATACGTGTTTCAAATCGCCCTTAGAAGTGCTGAAAGTAATATGCTACAGTACTGTAAATTACAGTTTTCACATTAGGCAATACACTTACTGTACATTACCCAACAAAATGTACGGAAAATCTATAATTTTCATAATATCTACGATCATTCATGCAAAAAAGCATTTTATTTTTCAGACATAATTGCAACATAGGTGTACTGTCTGTAATCAAATGTAAGAAATTAAATGTATGAAAATAAAACATAACGTTTAGCACGCATTAATTTGCATAGGGTTGAGGAAAGGAGAGAATGGGGGCAGGTATAGGGTCACGAATCGGGGATGGGCCCGAAACCATGCCTGAACCACCTCTGCATGGTGGAACCTGACATTGTCCCACACAATGACATAGGTGACCCCTTCATCTTGACAGGCCTGCTCAATTTCATTGAGAAACACAATGAGGTGTGCAGCGTGGTAGGATCCAAGTAATGCTCTACATCCTACCACATCATCTTCAGAGATATATGCGCACATGGAGATGTTTCCCCCACGTTGTCCAGTCACTTGGACGGTCGCCCGTTGGCCGATGAGGTTCCGCCCACGGCACCGACTTTTGGCAAGGTCGAAGGCCGCTTCATCAACAAAGATATACTTGTGATCGTTCACAGCAGCATCAAGCACAATCACCTTCTAAAAATATATTTTGGTTAGTTCTTTTTACAGTATAGTTCCAATATGATATTGTGAAGTAGCATGTGCATCAGATAGTAACAGTAATACTGTATATAGTGCTGTACATACTCGGCCCACAGTTGTTTTACCCAGTCGTTGTTTCTCTCAAAAGGCACCAGGTAAATGTGTTTCATAGATACCTGGTGCCTCTTCAAAAGGCGGGTGATTGTTGGTAGGCTGATGGATGCCACATTGGCAAAGGTGTCATCGCCTCAATGGCCTGCTTTATTTCGGACAGCCGTATGTCATTCCTGGCCCTCACCATTTCCACCACTGCCCACTAATGCTGGTCGGTCACCACACGGCCACGGCCACCACCATGGGGTCTTCTGTCAATTCTGAAGGTAGAACAGTAAGAATAACGTAACATGTTTTGTGAATTTACATGCATTACAATATGTCATTTACTGTAAATGTAATGGTAAAGCATAGTGCATCATTTTCTATTGGGTACTTTTTACACCACTGCAATTCAATCATGAGAACATTTCGCCAAGAAAACCGGTAAGTCTGTAGGATATGACTCAAGTAAAAGTGAAAGTCACCCAGTAAAATACTACTTGAGTAAAAGTCTAAAAGTATTGGGGTTTAAATATACTTAAGTATCTAAAGTAAATGTAATTGCTAAAATATACTTAAGTAAAAGTGTAAATAATTTCAAATTCCTTATATTAAGCAAACCAGACGGCACCATTTTCTTGTTTTTTAAATTTACGGATAGCCAGGGGCACACTCCAACACTTAGATATAATTTACAAATGAAGCATTTGTGTTTAGTGAGTCCGCTGGATCAGAGGCAGTAGAGGTGACCAGGGATGTTCTCTTGATAAGTGCGTGAATTTGACCATTTTCTTGTCCTGCTGGGCATTCAAAATGTAACGATTACTTTTGAGTGTCACGGAAAATGTATGGAGTAAAAAGTACATTCTTTTCTTTAGGAATATAGTGAAGTAAAAGTAAAAGTAGTCCAAAATATAAATAGTAAAGTACAGATACCACAAAAGCCTACTTAAGTAGTACTTTAAACTATTTTTACTTAAGTACTTTACACCACTGTCGAATTGACAGTTGATCTTTTCATATTGGGTTGAACTAATCTGGCAGCCTCTGCCATGGTAAGGCCTCGGTTTACCTCATGGTCAACTTCATTAGACACAACAGTTCCCTGCCGTCTGCCTCCCTCTCTCTGATGTCCACCCCACTGCTCATGCCCTCCTCTTTTACCTCTTTGATGGGGCCCATGCCTACCTCCTTTACCTCTTTGATGGGGCCCATGCCCACCTCTCTGACTGGCCCCTTGTCCACAAGCTCTTTAATTAGATTGTCTTGGCAAAGTTGAAATGCTCACTAACAGGGATGCAAAAGTTTTTGAGAAATAAGCTCTTTGTGCGAATGGAAAAATTCTGAGATGTTGCGTTTATATATACAGTGGGGGAAAAAAGTATTTAGTCAACCACCAATTGTGCAAGTTCTCCCACTTAAAAAGATGAGAGAGGCCTGTAATTTTCATCATAGCTACACGTCAACTATGACAGACAAATTGAGAAAAAAAATCCAGAAAATCACATTATTAGGATTTTTAATGAATTTATTTGCAAATTATGGTGGAAAATAAGTATTTGGTCACCTACAAACAAGCAAGATTTCTGGCTCTCACAGACCTGTAACTTCTTCTTTAAGAGGCTCCTCTGTCCTCCACTCGTTACCTGTATTAATGGCACCTGTTTGAACTTGTTATCAGTATAAAAGACACCTGTCCACAACCTCAAACAGTCACACTCCAAACTCCACTATGGCCAAGACCAAAGAGCTGTCAAAGGACACCAGAAACACAATTGTAGACCTGCACCAGGCTGGGAAGACTGAATCTGCAATAGGTAAGCAGCTTGGTTTGAAGAAATCAACTGTGGGAGCAATTATTAGGAAATGGAAGATATACAAGACCACTGATAATCTCCCTCGATCTGGGGCTCCACGCAAGATCTCACCCCGTGGGGTCAAAATGATCACAAGAACGGTGAGCAAAAATCCCAGAACCACACGGGGGGACCTATTGAATGACCTGCAGAGAGCTGGGACCAAAGTAACAAAGCCTACCATCAGTAACACACTACGCCGCCAGGGACTCAAATCATGCAGTGCCAGACGTGTCCCCCTGCTTAAGCCAGTACATGTCCAGGCCCGTCTGAAGTTTGCTAGAGTGCATTTGGATGATCCAGAAGAGGATTGGGAGAATATCATATGGTCAGATGAAACCAAAATATAAATTTTTGGTAAAAACTCAACTCGTTGTGTTTGGAGGACAAAGAATGCTGAGTTGCATCCAAAGAACACCATACCTACTGTGAAGCATGGGGGGTGGAAACATCATGCTTTGGGGCTGTTTTTTCTGCAAAGGGACCAGGACGACTGATCCGTGTAAAGGAAAGAATGAATGGGGCCATGTATCGTGAGATTTTGAGTGAAAACCTCCTTCCATCAGCAAGGGCATTGAAGATGAAACGTGGCTGGGTCTTTCAGCATGACAATGATCCCAAACACACCGCCCGGGCACCGAAGGAGTGGCTTCGTAAGAAGCATTTCAAGGTCCTGGAGTGGCCTAGCCAGTCTCCAGATCTCAACCCCATAGAAAATCTTTGGAGGGGAGTTGAAAGTCCGTGTTGCCCAGCGACAGCCCCAAAACATCACTGCTCTAGAGGAGATCTGCATGGAGGAATGGGCCAAAATACCAGCAACAGTGTGTGAAAACCTTGTGAAGACTTACAGAAAACGTTTGACCTGTGTCATTGCCAACAAAGGGTATATAACAAAGTATTGAGAAACTTTTGTTTTTGACCAAATATTTATTTTCCACCATAATTTGCAAATAAATTCATTAAAAATCCTACAATGTGATTTTCTGGATTTTTTTTCCTCATTTTGTCTGTCATAGTTGACGTGTACCTATGATGAAAATTACAGGCCTCTCTCATCGTTTTAAGTGGGAGAACTTGCACAATTGGTGGCTGACTAAATACTTTTTTTCCCCACTGTATTTTACATGTTGTGTTTATATTTTTGTTCAGTATAATTTTAAACCATTTTCCAATAACATTATATAAAATTATGTTTTAAGCAATTTCTACCATAAAACTAGTGCAGCACTAGTAGGAGATATTTTTGAAATTAGAGGATTTTTGAAATTGAACAACTGGACATTAACACAATATAAAATCATGTTTTAAGCAATTTCCACATAAAAGTAGTAACACACTGGTTGAAATGATATTAGACACTATTTTGTTTGTTTCAAATGTGGAATATAATTTTTAACCTTTTCCATTAACATGATATAAAATAATGTTTTAAGAATTTTCCAACATAAAATTAGTACAGGAGTGGTAAGAGATCTCCTTTGACATGATAGAAGACACTTCTTTGTGTGTTTCCCCCACCAAAAAAAAACGTTTTTTTCCCCTCATCAAGCTACACACATACCACATAATGACAAAGCAAAAACAGGTTTTTAGAAATTGTTGCAAATTTATTAAAAATAAAAAACGGATTTCATATTTACATAAGTATTTAGACCCTTTACTCAGTACTTTGTTGAAGCACCTTTGGCAGCGATTACAGCCTTGAGTCTTCTTCGGTATGACGCTACAAGCTTGGCACACCAATATTTGAGGAGTTTCTCCCATTCTTCTCTGCAGATCCTCTCAAGCTCTGTCAGGCGTTGCTTCACAGCTATTTTCAGGTCTCTCCAGAGATGTTCGATCGGGTTCAAGTCCGGGCTCTGGCTGGGCCACTCAAGGACATTCAGAGACTTGTCCCAAAGCCACTCCTGCGTTGTCTTGGCTGTGTGCTTAGGGTCATTGTCCTGTTGGAAAGTGAACTTTCGCCCCCAGTCTGACGTCCTGAGTGCTCTGGATCTCTCTGTACTTTGCTCTGTTCATCTTTGCCTCGATCTTGACTAGTCTCCCATTCCCTGCCGCTGAAAATCATACCGACAGCATGATGTTGCCACCACCATGCTTCACGTAGGGATGGTGCCAGGTTTCCTCCTGGCGTGACGCTTGGCATTCAGGCCAAAGAGTTCAATCTTGGTTTCATCAGACCAGAGAATCTTGTTTCTCATGGTCTGAGAGTCTTTAGGTGCCTTTTGGCAAACTCCAAGCAGGCTGTCATGTACCTTTTACTGAAGAGTGGCTTCCATCTGGCCACTCTACCATAAAGGCCTGATTGATGGAATACTGCAGAGATGGTTGTCCTTCTGGAAGGTTCTCCCATCTCCACAGAGGAACTCTATAGCTCTGTCAGAGTGACCATCGGGTTCTTGGGCACCTCCCTGACCAAGGCCCTTCTCCTCCGATTGCTCTAGGAAGATTCTTGGTGGTTCCAAACTTCTTCAATTTAAGAATGATGGAGGCCACCGTGTTCTTCGGGACCTTCAATGCTGCAGAAATGTTTTGGTACCCGTCCCCAGATCTGTGGCTCGACACAATCCTGTTTCGGAGCTCTACGGACAATTCCTTTGACCTCATGGCTTGGTTTTTGTACTGTCAACTGTGGGACCTTATATAGACAGGGGTGTGCCTTTCCAAATCATGTCCAATCAATTGAATTTACCACAGGTGGACTCCAATCAAGTTGTAGAAACATCTCCAGGATGAACAATGGAAATAGGATGCACCTGAGCTCAATTCCCAGTCTCATAGCAAAGGGTCTGAATACTTATGTAAATAAGGTATTTCTGTTTTTAATTTTTAATACATTTGCAAACATTTCTAAAAACTTGTTTTCGCTTTGTCATTATGGGGTATTGTGTGTAGATTGCTGAGGATTATTATTTTTTAAATCCATTTTAAAATAAGGCTGTAACGTAACAAAATGTGGAAAAAGTCAAGGGGTCTGAATACTTTCCGAAGGCACTGTAACTTGTACAGCACTTTTATAAGATATCCTTTCAAATGATAGGAGACTGTATTTTGTGTTACACTTTTAACCATGAAATTTCATTTTCAACATCTTTCCATTAACACACATTATATAAATTCATGTCTTTAGCAAATTCCATGACAAAACTAGTAGACCACTGGTAGTAAATAACATTTGAAATGATAGGAGCCACTATTTTATGTTTCAACCATGAAATGACGTTTTAAACAGCTTTTCATTAAAATGACATAAAATCATGTTTTAGACAATTACCACAAAAAATCTGTACAGCACTGTTAGGACATAACTTTTGAAATGATAGGAGATGCTATTTTAAGTGTTTCAACCGTGCAATATAATTTTACCTTTTGCTATTAACATGATATAAAATCATGTTTTAAGCTATTTCCACCATAAAACCAGTAGAGTACTGGTAGCAGATATATTTTCGAAATTATATGAGACGCTATTTTGTGTTTCACACTGAACAAACCTATAAACGCAACATGCAACAATTTCAAAGATTTTACTGGATTACAGTTCATATAAGGAAATCCGTTAATTTAAATAAATTCAATGGGCCCTAATCTATGGATTTCACATGACTGGAAATACAGATATGCATCTGTTGGTTACAGACACCTTGAAAAAAAGGTAGGGGCGTGGATCAGAAAACCAGTCAGTATCTGGTGTGACCACCATTTGCCTCATACAGCGCAACACATCTCCTTCGCATAGATATGATTTGGCTATTGATTGTGGCCTGTGGAATGTTGTCCCACTCCTCCTCAGTGGCTATGCGAAGTTGCTGGATATTGGTGGAACTGGAACATGCTGTGTCGTACACTTCGATCCAGAGCATCCAAAACATACTCAATGGGTGTTATGTCTGGTGAGTATGCAGGCTATGGATGAACTGGGACATTTTTAGCTTCCAGGAATTGTGTACAGATCCTTGCGACATGGGGCCGTGCATTATCATGCTAAAACAGGAGGTGATGGCGGCGGATGAATGGCATGACAATGGGCTTCAGGATCTCGTCACGGTATCTCTGTGCATTCAAATTGCCATCGATAAAAGGCAATTGTGTTTGTTTGCAGTGGCGGCTCCTGAAAAAATTCTCAGGAGGGGCAATTTTTCTGATGATTTAGGTGACCTACACACATTTAAAAAAAGATATGTCCAGCAACAACATGAAGACAGGGGCAGCATATAAGTCAATACCAGAAGCATTTATTGACTGATCTGGGGAGATGGATTCCAGTTTCTGTGACAGATTATAAATAATCTCTGATGCCTTTGTTATATTAGCTTTTGGTTGAATGTACTGTCGTAGTAAATATATAATGTTATAGCTTGGTCTGACTAAAATCTTGTGCATGACCCATTTTGTGTTGGGCGTTTGTTTTCAATCAATGCTGTTCCTATCCTATAACAATGGACAAAAGAGTCCTATCTTGTCAGCCTTGTCAGCAGGTGGCCAAGGACAACACCCACGCCATAGGTCTCTCAGTTCTTCCAACTCACGAGTTCTTGCTCTGAGGACACACACACACACACACACACACACACACATCATCACTGATAACACACACACACACACACACACACATAATCACTGTTAAACACACACACACAAAAATCCCCTCTCTTTAGGCTGAACATTTGAAGACAGAGAACCCGACTCAGAGCCAATGCAACAGTGGAGGGGACCTCGCCCAACTCATCAGGACCAATCAGAAGATCAGAACTACTAGATTCAACCTACATCATTTATTGTATAAAATGTCTGCACACAATGTTTTCGGGGCTCTCTTCAGATAGCTCCCTAAGAGTTTGACGAACGGGTCCGTGCACGCGATTCCAGATATCTTTACCTCTGAATAAACTGCCTTTATTATACCATATCCACCCTGTCCAAAGTCTCTACTTGGTCTCAGTTCTCCAGTAAACTTGTGATTATCAACAGTACACAACGGTAACAAACAATTGGGGGAACTCACGGGGCAGATAGTAAGGTCGCAGTGACACAGAAAGCAGTTCAATGTCGGGGGTACAGAGTCGCTCTCTTACCAGGATCGCGGTCCGCTCTGACCAGGGTGAAGCCGGCCGGCTCCACTTCTCTGTCCGGGACTCTGTCATCCAGCCAAGTCTCCCAGCTGTATTGGATTCCGCTGCCAGCAGCGTTTTCATTATTTAGTCCGTTCGTAGCGGGTATGTACACGATCAACAAGATCAGTCCAAAACCCACCACTGTAAAAATCCATGGTTGGCAGAATGTTTGTAAACTAAGTCTACAAATTAAAAACATAAAATAACGCCACACTGCAGGTCGCAACAAAGACGCTGCTAGCTGCTATTTTCTTAGTTACGTTCATGGTTACGTCACGTATGACGAAAGCGCGTAAGTGCAAGCCCACAGACACCCATAGAGAATGTATTGAAAGCTTTGAAATTTGAAAAAATAGATTTTACATGACAGGCTATGAGAGACTTCTGGGCGATTTTCAACCTGACTGAAATCGCCCCAAAAACGGGCGGGCCATTTGAAGCACGACTTTAGCCTGATTTGACATTTAGTGGCAGTCAGATCAGATTAGAACACTGATAACTAGTACTGTTGCCGTGATATAATTGATTAGAAAAAAATCCCTTCCTTTTCCCGTTTGGCAGTGCGTCGCCCATATCGCCCTATTGAACAGGCCGTCCCTGTTTGTTTGTTGTCCGTAGCTTATGCCAGCCCATGCCATAACCCCACCACAACCACGGGAGAATTTGTTCACAACTTTAACATCAGCAAACCGCTCGCCCACACGATGCCATACACGTCTGCCATCTGCGAAGAACACATTTCTCCAGCGTGCCAGTGGCCATCAAAGGTGAGCATTTGCCAACTGAAGTCAGTTACGACGCCGACCTGCAGTTGGTGAGGACGATGAGCACGCAGATGAGCTTCCCTGAGACGGTTTCTGACAGTTTGTGCTGAAATTCTTCGGTTACACAAACCCAGTTTCATCAGCTATCCGGGTGGCTCATCTCAGACCATCCCGCAGATCAAGAAGCCGGATGTGGAGGTCCTGGGCTGGCGTGGTTACACGTGGTCTGCATTTGTGACGTCGGTTGGATCTACTGCCAAATTCTCTATAACGATGTCCTGGTAGGAGATAACTATTGAAATGATAGGAAACACTACTTTGTCATCCTCTCCCTTGCTGTCTATCCTGCTGCATGTTGAAAGAAACTACAAGTGCTCACACACCCCCTTTTATATGGTGACCAATTGTGGTTACCACTATGTGAAATCAATTAGCAATAACGAGTAGTCATTATGTATGGTTATCATGTATCATACATGTAATTGAGATGTTTATACCTTACAAACACACATTTTATTTCTGTAGTTCTCAAAATCCATATATAGTAGAAAAACCAGTTTAAAATCTAAAGGTTTACCCAACGGTTAAGTGATAAACCATTAAGCGCAGTTTGATTAAGTGGTGGTCAAATGTATTTAAAGAAATGAGAAGAGAATCATATGAAAAGTATTGTGAGCATTGCATTGTGAAAGGCAATTACTTTATATGAAAGGTATTTCTAGATGAAACAGGTTTGGTGGTGAAAAAGTTATTGTGTGATTTTGTGTGTTGTACTTACTCAATTGAAAATGTGCTTAAAGTTTTGAACAAACTGCCTTTTTGATGATCTGTTTTGAGTTTTGTACTAAGAGTTGTGAAATTGTACCACATACTTGTGAAAATAGTACCAAAGAAATTAAAAACTACTGCAAAGTGAAGGACTCAGTATCTGTACTGAGGCACAGCAGTGGAGGTCACAGCAGAACAGCCTCAATTCGAATGCTTCCCACAGTTGTGTCAAATTGGCTGGATGTTCTTTGGATGGTGGACCATTCTTGATACACACGGGAAACTGTTGAGCGTGAAAAGTTCATCAGTGTTGCAGTTCTTGACACAAACCGGTGCGCCTGGCACCTACTACCATACCCCATTCTAAGGCACTTAAATATTTTGTCTTGCCCATTCAGCCTCTGAATGGCACACATATACAATCCATGTCTCAAATGTCTCAGGGCTTAAAAATCCTTCTTTAACCTGTCTCCTCCCCTTTATCTACACTAATTGAAGTGGATTTAACAAGTGACATCAATAAGGGATCATAGCTTTCACCTGGATTCACCTGGTCAGTCTATGTCATGGAAAGAGCAGATGTCCTTAATGTTTTGTACACAGAGTGTACAACACATCACCACAAGCGCCTGTTAGTATTCTGTGCGCACGCTACGTGGATATAATTTATCACATGTAAGCGCAAGTTTAGGATTTATAATTCATGGGTCTTTTATAGCACATTTTTTACACATCATTTACTGTGCTCCCCATCAGATCCACTGTGAGAGAAAGATACTATTTTGAGAAGCTGCAAGGACTTAGAATATGCACCAGGGAAATAGGGATCACCGATTACCGATCTGTAATACTAAAACAACTTCTCGTTTTGGAAACGGCCTATAAGGCATCGATATGAGTCAGAAAATGTTACTACAAAGTGTAAATAGGATAATTTTGTTCATAAAATCAGTCTCATCCAAAATTGAGATTTGCGAGATTATAGGAAAAATGTTATGTCACGGAATGAAGGGTACCATAACAGTTGTCCTTGGGTTGGGTTTATTTCAATCCTGTCTACATGCCCACAGCTGGCAGCACCTAATCATCAATTCTGAGGGCAGCTACACATAATCTAATGCCCTTGGTCAATTTGGTTTGACATTCGATATCCCTATGGGGCTAGTTAGGCACCATCACTGTCTCCTGAGTGGCGCAGTGGTCTAAGGCACTGCATCGCAGTGCTAACTGTGCCACTAGAGATCCTGGTTCGAATCCAGGCTCTGTTGCAGCCGGCCGCGACCGGGAGACTCATGGGCGGCGCACAATTGGCCCAGCATCGTCCAGGGTAGGGGAGGGAATGGCCGGCAGGGATGTAGCTCAGTTGATAGAGCATGGCGTTTGCAACGCCAGGGTTGTGGGTTTGATTCCCACGGGGGGCCAGTATAATAAAATATGTATTCACTAACTGTAAGTCGCTCTGGATAAGAGCGTCTGCTAAATGACGTAAATGTAAATTACACAACATACATGGGACAATATTTTATAGTGTCAATAGCTCCAAATTTCAATGACTTAAAAACCTCAAACCAACTGTAAATTGTAGAGATTCATATACAAATATTGAAAGCATTTAAATGAGACAACTAAAAGATGTGCAACATGAAAGTATCGTCCCATTACATTGTGTAATTTATTGACGGTCCCTAACTAGCCCCAGAGATGGGCTATCCAATGTCATACCAACTTTGCCATGGTCAAACACCAGCCTGCTGAAGCTACTGTAATTGACAAAAGAAGTTGGCTGGCACTAGCTAACCTAGGCGACTTCAAGACACAAGACCTTATTAGACTTGACCCTATTAGACATTTTCAAGTTATGTAGAAGGGTGAGTGACTGTAACTGTGAACTGTTTTGGCAGAGTGAATGTACAAAGGCTTGCCACATGCGAACACACACACACACACACACAAGAGACACCCACATTAAAACATTCGCCTGATGTTGCAAAAACATTCCTGGAACACATTTCATTTGATTTTTAAAGGTTCCCAGAATATTTTATTAGGTTGTGGGAACAGTCTGGTGGGAACATTGTGGGGACATCACAAAAGATATGCCCAAAACTCAAAAACTGTCTCGTTGTTTGGATGATTCTACAATTTTTATTTTAGGTTGCAAAAAAACATTCACCTGATATTGCAAGAACATTCCCAGAACACATTTATTCTGTTCTTTAAAAGGTCCCCAGAATGTTTCTTTAGGTTGTGGGAACATTGTGGGAATGTGACAAGAGATAGGATCCCAAAACACTAAAACTGTCCAGTTGCGCTGACATTCAGATAATGTTAGTATCAGGGTGCACAACACACTCCTTGAATGTTGCAAGAATGTTGACAGAACAGCCTTTTTGAGTTCTTTAAAGGTTCCCAGAACATTTAATTAGATTGTGGGAACCGTGTGGGTACATTACAAGAGATAGGTTCCCAAAACACAAAATATGCTCAGTTGTGATAACATTCATACAATGTTTAAGTTAGGTTGCACAGGACATTCCGATAATGTTGTAAGAATGTTGACAGAACACCTGTTCTAAGTTCATCAAAGGTTCCCAGAACATTTAATTAAGTTGTGGGAGTTGTCTGGGATGTTGCAAGAATATTCTTGTGATATTCACATAGGTTGCACAGAACATTCCCACAATGTTACACAATGTTACACAATTTCCAAATAAGTCAGATGTTATGACATTCATAGCATATTGTTTTAGGTTCAACATAATAGTCCATTGATGTTCACGCAATATACATTTTCCCTTGTCTTGTAGGTCCTCAGAACATTTCAATAACATTTAGAAAATGTTATATTTAAGTTTTACCTAATATTACCACAACATCCTCAGCATGCAAATGTGTAGCTCTTTAAAGCATAAGAAAGCAGATTGGAATACATCCCAACTATGTTTCGCTCCAGATTTAATGGCACTCGCATTTGAAGGTGATATAGAGACACATGGCATGTTATTTTCAATCATAGGACATTTGAACAGCATTTAATCATACAGACATATATTTTTTACACTTCATATGTTGAAAGTCTGCACATTATTTAATTCATAGGACATTTGAACAGCATGTACCCCTTTCCTGCAGTCAAATGACCGAATCGCCCTTTAGTGGCCTCGTGGGTGGAATGTTATTAATATTGTTCATCATTTCATAATGAATCAACATTATTTTTTTAAAAAACTGCTGAAAATCCGGTGTTTCTATGTCAAACGGTTTTGTTATATTTCAGTTTTCTGTGAAGTACACTACCAGTCAAAATTTTGGACACACTTAATAATTCAAGGGTTTTTCTTTATTTTTACAATGTAGAATAATATTGAAGACATTAAAACTATGAAATAACACATATGGAATCATTTAGTAACCAAAAAAGTGTTAAACAAATCAAAATATATTTTATATTTGAGATTCTTCAAATAGCCACTGTAGTATATGGAGAATTATGACTTTGCTAATGTTTTCAAGTGGAACCTGAGAGGATGTTTATTCAGTTTCAGAGGGAGCCGTTTTAGAGTGACACCTCATAGAACAGAGAAGTCTGTTTGTTGGAGACAGGTGATTGGACAGTAGAGGGAGCCACCCATATTTTTGTAAAGATTATAAGTATGGGCTAGAGACAAAGAACATTAGAACAGACTTATTCTTTTGGGACTCTGTTCTCCGGATGCTATAGACATCTGTAAACTTATGCTGAAATCTTGTGATATAAATAAAACTTATGATCAAAGCTCAGTATAAGCGGACTCCTTTGTTTCAGAGCATAATTAGCAACATTAACTCGACACTACACCACCCTTTGCCTTGATGACAGCTTTGCACACTCTTGGCATTCTCTCAACCAGCTTCATGAGGTAGTCACCTGTAATGCATTTCAATTAACAGGTGTGCCTTGTTGAAAGTTAATTTGTGGAATTTCTTTCCTTCTTAATGCGTTTGAGCCAATCAGTTGTGTTGTGACAAGGTAGATGGGTATACAGAAGATAGCCCTATTTGTTAAAAGACCAAGTCCATATTATGGCAAGAACAGCTAAAATAAGCAAAGAGAAATGACAGTCCATCATTACTTTACACCATGAAGGTCAGTCAATACGGAACATTTCAAGAACCTTGAAAGTTTCTTCAAGTGCAGTCGCAAAAACCATCAAGCGCTATGATGAAACTGGCTCTCATGAGGACCGCCACAGGAATGGAAGACCCAGAGTTACCTCTGCGCAAAGGATAAGTTCATTAGAATTACCAGCCTCAGAAATTGCTGCACAAATAAATGCTTCACAGAGTTCAGGTCACAGACACATTTCAACATCAACTGTTCAGAGGGGAATGTGTGAATCAGGCCTTCATGGTCGAATTGCTGCAAAGAAACCACTACTAAAGGACACCAATAAGAATAAGAGACCTGATTGGGCCAAGAAACACAAGCAATGGACATTAGACCGGTGGACATTTGTCCTTTGTGTCTGGAGTCCAGATTTGAAATGTTTGGTTCCAACCGCCGTGTCTTTGTGAGATGCGGTGTGGGTGAACGGATTATCTCTGTATGTGTTGTTCCCACCGTAAAGCATGGAGGAGGAGGTGTTATGGTGTGGGGGTGCTTTGCTGGTGACACTGTCAGTGATTTACACTTAACCAGCATGGCTACCACAGCATTCTGCAGCAATACGCCATCCCATCTGGTTTGGGCTTAGTGGGACTATCATTTGTTTTAAATAGGACAATGACCCAACACACCTCCAGGCTGTGTAAGGGCTATTTTACCAAGAATGAGTGTGATGGAGTGCTGCATCAGATTACCTGGCCTACACAATCCCCCAACCTCAACCCAATTGAGATGGTTTGGGATGAGTCGGATGGCAGAGTGAAGGAAAAGCAGACAACAAGTGCTCAGCATCTGTGGGAACTCCTTCAAGACCGTTGGAAAAGCATTCCAGGTGAAGCTGGTTGAGAGAATGCCAAGAATGTGCAAAGCTGTCATCAAGGCAAAGGGTGGCTACATTGAAGAATCTCAAATATAAAATATATTTTGATTTGTTGAAATTTTTTTTGGTTATTGCATGATTCCAAATGTGTTATTTCATAGGTTTGATGTCTGCACTATTATTCTACAATGTAGAAAATAGTAAAAATAAAGAAAACCTTGGAATGAATACGTGTGTCCAAACTTTTGATTGGTACTAAAGAGTAATATTGGGATGCAATCTCAAAATTGAATACATTTCAACTCTATAAATGATATGGTACAGGTGTCTTCTTTTTTTAAGCCCATAACCATGTGTGTGAGGTGTATACTTTTGTTTCAAACCATTTGTGTGACCCGATTTAGCCCACTGCAGTAAAAGGTTAATCCTATTAAATGTCCTATGAATGAAATGTTCTTTTTGGTAATTCACAGAAACAGAAGTTCTTGCTGCCTTATTAGCTATTGACACCAAGAAGTAATTCGGGGCTGACAATTTGTACCCGTATTTGCTTAAGTATGCAGCGCCCCTCATTGCTGGCTCAGTAACAAACATTTTTTATTTAACTAGTATCAGGAAATATTCCAAAAGTGTGGAAAGCAGCTTTTGTGCTACCAGTGATCTTGATAATTATCGACCCATTACCAGGCGCCCTTGCCTTGCGAAAATACTGGAATCATTGGTCAACAAATAGCTACGTTATTTTCTATCTGTAAATGGTATTCTTAAGGTTAATCAATCCGGATTCAGACCTAAACATAGCACCACTACGGCTACCATGCTTGTTGTAAATGATATTGCAAATGCCTTAGATGATAGAACTAATTGTGCTGCCATGTTTGTAGACTTGTTGTTACGTGAATCATTTAACAAACTATTTCAGTGTCTCTGTGCGTCTTTTGGGATTTAAGTAACGGACAGAGTCTCGGTCTGCATAGTCAGAGATTTATTCATTGAGAATTCTGCCATCACAATTTCAGAGTCCATCTTTTATACTCATACAGTGGGGAAAAAGTATTTAGTCAGCCACCAATTGTGCAAGTTCTCCCACTTAAAAAGATGAGAGAGGCCTGTAATTTTCATCATAGGTACACGTCAACTATGACAGACAAATTGAGATTTTTTTTCCAGAAAATCACATTGTAGGATTTTTAATGAATTTATTTGCAAATCATGGTGGAAAATAAGTATTTGGTCACCTACAAACAAGCAAGATTTCTGGCTCTCACAGACCTGTAACTTCTTCTTTAAGAGGCTCCTCTGTCCTCAACTCGTTACCTGTATTAATGGCACCTGTTTGAACTTGTTATCAGAATAAAAGACACCTGTCCACAACCTCAAACAGTCACACTCCAAACTCCACTATGGCCAATACCAAAGAGCTGTCAAAGGACACCAGAAACAAAATTGTAGACCTGCACCAGGCTGGGAAGACTGAATCTGCAATAGGTAAGCAGCTTGGTTTGAAGAAATCAACTGTGGGAGCAATTATTAGGAAATGGAAGACATACAAGACCACTGATAATCTCCCTCGATCTGGGGCTCCACGCAAGTTCTCACCCCGTGGGGTCAAAATGATCACAAAAATCCCAGAACCACACGGGGGGACCTAGTGAATGACCTGCAGAGAGCTGGGACCAAAGTAACAAAGCCTACCATCAGTAACACACTACGCCGCCAGGGACTCAAATCCTGCAGTGCCAGACGTGTCCCCCCTGCTTAAGCCAGTACATGTCCAGGCCCGTCTGAAGTTTGCTAGAGTGCATTTGGATGATCCAGAAGAGGATTGGGAGAATGTCATATGGTCAGATGAAACCAAAATAGAACTTTTTGGTAAAAACTCAACTCGTCGTGTTTGGAGGACAAAGAATGCTGAGTTGCATCCAAAGAACACCATACCTACTGTGAAGCATGGGGGTGGAAACATCATGCTTTGGGGCTGTTTTTCTGCAAAGGGACCAGGACGACTGATCCGTGTAAAGGAAAGAATGGGGCCATGTATCGTGAGATTTTGAGTGAAAACCTCCTTCCATCAGCAAGGGCATTGAAGATGAAACGTGGCTGGGTCTTTCAGCATGACAATGATCCCAAGCACACAGCCCGGGCAACGAAGGAGTGGCTTCGTAAGAAGCATTTCAAGGTCCTGGAGTTGCCTAGCCAGTCTCCAGATCTCAACCCCATAGAACATCTTTGGAGGGAGTTGAAAGTCCGTGTTGCCCAGCGACAGCCCCAAAACATCACTGCTCTAGAGGAGATCTGCATGGAGGAATGGGCCAAAATACCAGCAACAGTGTGTGAAAACCTTGTGAAGACATACAGAAAACGTTTGTCCTGTGTCATTGCCAACAAAGGGTATATAACAAAGTATTGAGAATCTTTTGTTATTGACCAAATACTTATTTTCCACCATAATTTGCAAATAAATTCATAAAAAATCCTACAATGTGATTTTCTGGATTTTTTTTTCTCATTTTGTCTGTCATAGTTGACGTGTACCTATGATGAAAATTACAGGCCTCTCTCATCTTTTTAAGTGGGAGAACTTGCACAATGGGTGGCTGACTAAATACTTTTTTCCCCCACTGTACGTCATACAAAAATCCCTCCTCTCTGTAGGCGGGCTGTAGTTTTCCACTTTAAAAGTGTTCTCCTGACCATCAGTGTACACACACACACACACACACACACACACACACACACACACACACACACACACACACACACACACACACACACACACACACACACACACACACACACACACACACACACACACACACACACACACACACACACACACACACTCACTCTTCCAAGCCTAACAGTTTCTCTCCTCCCTAAATTCCTCAGTTATCTTGGTTTCTCAGTTGCCTGTAGACAGTTATCCTTGTCCTTTGTTGTCTGGTCTAACTCTTACTCACATTGCTAAATAGTAGCTCAATGTCATAGTCTTTACTGGTCCTACACTCACACATTCTAACACATTTCACACAGTTTCAGGGTGTAATAATTAGTCATTAATAATTAATCTATCAATCCACCCTTTGACTAAATATTACACACATACTCACAAAATATATGTTGTTATAGAAATGAATCACACACATTGAAGCATATAAGTTGGTTTGCATATAAAAACATTACAAATTGTCTCATTCAATACAGGTTCATCAGGGTTAACCCATGATTAAAAGCGTAGCGTTACTCTTTAGCAATGGTACCTAACCTGTTTACCCACTATCTGGAAACAACAGTCTAAGCCTATAGTGAAGAACATTTGCTTCATCACATCCTGCAACATCGGTTAACTAGTACATCACACTTAAAACAAGACTTTAATACACAAAAGATCATTACAATCACTTTTAAACTAGAGATTTATAGTTCTAGGAAAACATCCAGTCTCAAACTATCTGAATCGTCGTCGTCCTCCACCAAGCCTGGTGGGTCATATTCTTCATTCGGTTGGTCGGAGTCCGGGATTGGGCCGTAGCTCACCATCTGCTGTGATACTGCCATCTCCAACGCCTTGCTCACCAACCCTCGGACACAGGGAATAAGACAACATCCACAAAGAACAAGCATACCCATAGACGCGATTGCCGCGCCTAAAATAGTTACAACAATAGTTTTCCATTTACCAAACATTTTATCAAACCAACCAGTCATTGATGTATTCACCCCCCAGTTCTCAGCCCATTCTTTACTTAATGCAGTGAGACCTGCCAGTACTCTAGTTACTGTACCATCTGGGGCTGTATTGTTGGGGATAAACATACAACAACGACCTCCCACCATCTTGAAAATCCACCCTTCTCTGCTAAAAGCATTTCGAGAACCAAACTATTCTGCAGGTCATGAGTGAGGTGGCGGATAGTTGGCCTGAGATTCTCTTCACTGCATCCCTTGTCTAATTAACGAACCTTTGTAGATGTAATTAATCCAGTCAACATTTTTATCAATTGTAACCCACCAGAAAAATGTTGTTGTAAACCCTTCTCCAATTTGATCTGTGATTCGCATTACTTTGGTGTCTATAACATTGATAATCTCCGGGGTTCATGGTGAATTGGGGTGCCTTAGTATTATCCTTTTTAAGAGTGGTTATTTTAATATCAGAACAATTAGGTGAGGTTTGGTTTGATCCCAAATCTATCACACAAGTGAACATGGTCTGAGGCATAGGTGCAGTTACAAGGGTTGGCCTACCTGTTGAACAGGCATAACAAGTAGTTTGACCCAACGCCCTAGCTGTGTAGTTCATCCACCTTACCCAGAAGTTCTCATTTGAAATTCCTTCTACTTCTCCTTGGTTCATTTCCTGCAAGAGGAAATATTCTACCCTTGGTGGTTTAGTGCTATTTAGGATTCCTTCTGACGGCCTTCCAAGGGGTATTAGACTATTTGTTGATACCTCTGGTGATAACATTAGATCTACCTGCTGTTCTGTCTCGGGGGTGGAAGATTAATTTCTCTCCTGAAAAATGAACCTCAAACATATATCTGCCCCGAAATCATCAACTCAGGCCCAATAGTTCCTTGCTATGTCATCTTGCATAATTGACTTTACCGTTATCACCAGTTCCGTTTTACATTTCTCATGGGTTTGTTTAATTCCCCATCGGTGTACTGCGTCCATTCCATTCTCATAGTATGTTCCCCAGGTATGTTTAAACACCCTTGCCCAAGGACATGAGCGTTCCCCAGTGCAAATGTATTTACCATACCTTCTAGGACCTAACTTTCTTGTACACGCCCCCTTCTTACCAAAGCCCCCAAAACCTCCTATCTCTTCATGGGAGAAGTCGAATGGTACCTTGAATCCCCCATCTTGTCCTAAACTGACTTTAACTATTAAAATAATCATTCCCCCAATAGTCTTTCTTGGTTTCAGTATTTCTCCGAGATCGAATCAGTGCCTTGGTATTATTTTGTTCATAATTTCCCTGTTTAGGTTGACCTGGATTAATCCATAATATGGTTAACATGATGATGCAGCTCCGAGTCCCCCAAAATCCCAAAAACCGCCATCCCAATCCTATCCCTGACCCACCTGCCTGGTACTTCCCCATACCCACACCTCTATAAACACCCCACAGTGATGAAAGGTCGGGGTAGGGTTTCTTCGTTAACAGAGTTTACCCCCGAACCCTAGTGGGTCAGTTCTTCTCTTTAACTCTGTGTGTGTTCAACGGTGTTGGTATGTGGGCCTACCTTTTTGCAGTGGGTAACATGGACCCAAGTGGCTCTCTCAGCTATTCTTATAGCGAAGGCAGTTACAAATAGGACTTGGTATGGTCCCTCCCAGTGTGACTGCTTTCAATCCTTTTTCCTCAACGATTGGAACCACACCCAGTCTCCAGGTTATATACTATGAATCACCTTCTCCTTTAATTTTCCTGTAGGACACAAATTCTTAGACATACGGTTAACAAACAATTTTCTCATGTGTTCTGCTAGTGTATTCTCTAGTTCTATGTCTGCCTGTCTGGTCCTGCCAACTGTAGCATTCTGTAAAAGTCTTCCAAACACTTTCTCAAAGGGGGATAACCCATCTTTATCTGGGGTTACTCTAAATTTCTTCCCTTCACTCCGTGATAACTCTATAAATTCAATTTCCAATTGCTGGAAGGGGTACTTAGCTGGAAGATACTCACCCTGAGGTGCCCTTTGTCTGCCCTGGTGATTATTTTGAGCACAGATATCACCTTGGACAAAAGTTTATTTTATATTTTTTATAATTAGTATCCCATATACAACAAAGTGTTGTCTAATCTGCTCTACCATCCATCCCTCCCGTTGACACATGGCTCTGGCCGTGTGTCAATATTGCAGCATATCTAAACAGTAATTTCGGGAGAATTGGTAAGCTGTCTTTGACCCATATTCCTTCCTTATTTACTGCGCCTTGCTTCACCCATCTGTGAACTTCCTTAATTGGGGCCCTACTGTAGCTCTCTATAAGTAGATCTCTATCTATCGAAACTTCCTCTTTTGACAGCTGACTGGGACCAGAGAAGTGTTTTAACCCTGCTGACAACATTTGATAATACCTCAACTTACTTCTATCCCGTAAAAGTAATCCAAGATTAGTACAATTTACTAGCAACAGGTATCCCTCATTCAGAGAAAGCTCTCTCTCTCTCTTCTGTTATTTTATGGTTAGAATCATATATATTATTACCAAATTATAAATTTCTTCACACTTTTCACAGTACTATAAATTACCCTCAACTTGGTAAAATAAACTATCTTAAAGTCCTCCTCTCATGCCTTTAGAATACTAGGTGTGTTGTTTTTTATTTGAAAACCCCTATTAAAAAACAACAAACCAAAATAGCCAGGTCATGAGGACTCCTGATTTCTCTCTTCCCCTTCTGCCTACAGTTTCTTAACTGGTGCCATTTCCTTGCACAGTAACTACACGGTTCCTCACATTCTCTAGCAAAATGTCCCGTTTTGTCACAATTGTAACACTTCCACTCACTCCTGTCTCCACTATTACTGTTTCCTTCGTGTCTGTCTTTGCTACCGTAACCTCTCTTCTCTCCTAGGTCCTTCCAGTCTATCCTACCTCCCATCTCCCCTATGGCTGCCACTAGGTACTCAGCTCCCTTCACTTCCTTTTTCTTGTTTCGTTCCTTTCCATTCTGCTCATGATGGATTGCATAACGCTTAACTTCAGCTAAGGTTGCCATGCCCCAGTTTTTTATTGCTTGAGAGATTTATGGCCTCATTCCACTTACGAAGGCAATCTTTAACTGTTGGTGATACGGACTCTCTTGTGCCGCCCCTGGTCCTGGATCTATTAGCCCACTGTTTGCATTGAACACATCTCTCAGTCTCTCTAGGTATTGACTAATAGTCTCACTGCCTACACTTGTGGATTTTGGAGAAGTCGGCATGTCTGTGACAATATTCTCTCAGATTATCACAGAGTTGTGCCAATTTATCTCCATAAGCCCCTCCTGCTGTCCACTCTAGAACCGGCGCATTCCCATCTCCGGGAACCCAGTTTCCTCTCACTGCCGCCCAGTCCTTTAGCTCTATCTGTCTGACTGCCCTCTCTAGTTCCCCTGTATTCAGCTTAAAGCTGGCAGTCAGCCCTTCCATATCTCTTCTGAACTGGTGTACCCCCGTCTTAGGGTGGGGTATCCCTTCCACTGCTCTCACTACATCTCTCTGCTTCGTTTACTAAATCCTGGCATTAGTAAATTCCATCCACACACCACCAAAAACGAATAACATATTTGCATACACATAACTAGAAAGCATGAATTTAATGCCATTCTTGCTTAAACAATGCAATTCAACCTTTCTCAAATCTAATTACCTCTGTTATCAACTAAAATTATAGCCACCTCTTATGAAACCCCCAATCTGTCATTGTTTAGAATACAGCAGATATACAGTGGGGAAAAAAAGTATTTAGTCAGCCACCAATTGTGCAAGTTCTCCCACTTAAAAAGATGAGAGAGGCCTGTAATTTTCATCATAGGTACACGTCAACTATGACAGACAAAATGAGATTTCTTTTCTCCAGAAAATCACATTGTAGGATTTGTAATGAATTTATTTGCAAATTATGGTGGAAAATAAGTATTTGGTCAATAACAAAAGTTTCTCAATACTTTGTTATATACCCTTTGTTGGCAATGACACAGGTCAAACATTTTCTGTAAGTCTTCACAAGGTTTTCACACACTGTTGCTGGTATTTTGGCCCATTCCTCCATGCAGATCTCCTCTAGAGCAGTGATGTTTTGGGGCTGTCGCTGGGCAACACGGACTTTCAACTCCCTCCAAAGATGTTCTATGGGGTTGAGATCTGGAGACTGGCTAGGCCACTCCAGGACCTTGAAATGCTTCTTACGAAGCCACTAATTCGTTGCCCGGGCGGTGTGTTTGGGATCATTGTCATGCTGAAAGACCCAGCCACGTTTCATCTTCAATGCCCTTGCTGATGGAAGGAGTTTTTCACTCAAAATCTCACGATACATGGCCCCATTCATTATTTCCTTTACACGGATCAGTCGTCCTGGTCCCTTTGCAGAAAAACAGCCCCAAAGCATGATGTTTCCACCCCCATGCTTCACAGTAGGTATGGTGTTCTTTGGATGCAACTCAGCATTCTTTGTCCTCCAGACACAACGAGTTGAGTTTTCTATTTTGGTTTCATCTGACCATATGACATTCTCCCAATCCTCTTCTGGATCATCCAAATGCACTCTAGCAAACTTCAGACGGGCCTGGACGTGTCCCCCTGGGCAGGGGGACACGTCTGGCACTGCAGGATTTGAGTCCCTGGCGGCGTAGTGTGTTACTGATGGTAGGCTTTGTTACTTTGGTCCCAGCTCTCTGCAGGTCATTCACTAGGTCCCCCCGTGTGGTTCTGGGATTTTTGCTCACCGTTCTTGTGATAACTTTGACCCCACGGGGTGAGATCTTGCGTGGAGCCCCAGATCGAGGGAGATTATCAGTGGTCTTGTATGTCTTCCATTTCCTAATAATTGCTCCCACAGTTGATTTCTTCAAACCAAGCTGCTTACCTATTGCAGATTCAGTCTTCCCAGCCTGGTGCAGGTCTACAATGTTGTTTCTGGTGTCCTTTGACAGCTCTTTGGTCTTGGCCATAGTGGAGTTTGGAGTGTGACTGTTTGAGGTTGTGGACAGGTGTCTTTTATACTGATAACAAGTTCAAACAGGTGCCATTAATACAGGTAACGAGTGGAGGACAGAGGAGCCTCTTAAAGAATAAGTTACAGGTCTGTGAGAGCCAGAAATCTTGCTTGTTTGTAGGTGACCAAATACTTATTTTCCACCATAATTTGCAAATAATTTAATTAAAAACCTACAATCTGATTTTCTGGATTTTTTTTCTCAATTTGTCTGTCATAGTTGACATGTACCTATGATGAAAATTACAGGCCTCTCTCATCTTTTTAAGCGGGAGAACTTGCACAATTGGTGGCTGACTAAATACTTTTTTCCCCCACTGTAGGTAACTGTCCTTTCTAAGTAGGCTACAAATAACACCAAACACATGCCATAGTTGACCAGCATATATTGAATTTATCTCCATAGTATTAATATCCAATGTAGTGATTGACGTTCCTTAATGGAAACCCTAAATTGGCTTTGTACAATATTATATTAATTATGTCTCACCCATGACGTATGTCTACGTTTGGATGAGCAAGTTAATATATAATTATTATTCCATTTATTATTTTATGAAGTCTCTAGCCTCTAGCCTAATTTAACACATTCCCTTCATCAAATATACTCCCAGCAGAACTGAAAAAAACAAAACATACTGTGATTTCCAGGACACTGCTCCTTTGTTCTGGCCTCACTATCTCCCCGAGAGTTGGCACTCCCTTAAGGTCTCTCCCAATCTGCTCTTGGTAAACTGCAAACCTTTTAACCTCAATATGTGTTGCTGTGCTTTTCTCCACCCTATCAAAGTATTTTTAATGGTCCTGCTTATCTCTGGTCTCATTCCACTGAGGAACACTATATTTTTAATTGCTGATGGTAGGGCGTATCATTCCCCTCTCTGGTCTGGTTCGGGTATGCCACTGTTTGCGTTAAACACATATTTAACTCTCTCTAAGTACTGGCTGACAGTCTCACTATCCTCTTGTTTACACTCATGTACTTTAGAGAAGTCTGCATGATGATGGTAATGTTCTCTGAGGCTATTACACAATTCAGTTATTTTCCCAACATACTCTCCGTGATCGGCCCATGGCAAAAGTGCCCTCTGGGCATCCCCTGAAACCCACTGCCCTCTAACGGCAGCCCAAACCTTACTATTCCTGTTTTGGGGTGGGTCATTCCTTCTACCGCTCTGGCCACGTCCTCTGTGTTCATGACCTGTCTGCTAAATGGCATATTATTATTATTATTACTGTATACATCTAAGGTTGCTGGGGCCCCTTCATTCCCTGCCAATAGATTAGGTAAGGCTATCAATTGGGTACTGGCCCCCTCCTACTCTCTCATCTCCTGACTCATAATGACTCCCTCCTGAGCTCAGCTCCTAACTGGACCTTTGTGGGGTTCAAGTCTCCTGAGGGACCTGTCTTCCACCCTTCGGTCCCTTGACCCCCCTATTGTACCCTAGTACTCTAGTTACTTTCTTAGCCTTCTCTTTCCGTCTCTCTCTCTCTCTTTCTAATTTCTGCAATGACCAATTGGGTTGCTGCTGTTATTCCAAACATTTCCTTAGAACCTCAACTGTACTATCTTCCTTTGCCTTATCCTCAACCCCCCCTATGTGCTCCCTCAGCTTCCCCTTGGTTCTGGTAAGGGGGTGGAAACTCCAAAATGGCAGCCTGCTGTGGCACCCTTCCCCTCACCACTACCACCTCATCGTCTGGATTTATTCCTCCAGGCCTGATCTGCCAGGGAGTCTTGATCTAGACCTTTCTATAAGGGGAGCTGTGGGTTCTGTCTTAGACCTCGCTCTCTCACACACTGCTTCTTTCTCCTTTACACACCTTATGTATCTGTTTAAGCATGGATTCCAGTTTAATTACATCAAGTCGCCCAGTAAAGCCATTTTATTTTTTTCCAATTAGGTAAATAATACACATTTCGTTTGTCTCTAATTTCCATGTATTTCTAATCCCCAGTCAATTCTGGAACCTCTTGTGAGGATTTGCCTCCCATGGTTGGTTCTGTTAAAAATCCCTTAGCCACCTCTTCTATATAACAAGTTATTCAAAACAGTTTCACACAACAATTGGAATCACCCCTTCCTGTATAGATACTAGTCCCCCAGAATTATCTCCTACTCTACGGATGAATTCATCCCCACAATGTAATCTTGATAATTCCTGAAAGTCTCATACAACAGGAATGGGTTCTCCCTCTTTTCTATACAACCACCTGGAACCACCCCTTCCTGTATATGTAGTCTTGACTAGTCCCCCAGAATTATCTCATACTCTACGGAGGAATTCATCCCCACAATGTAATCTTGATAATTCCTGACAGTCTCATACAACAGGAATGGGTTCTCCCTCCTCTATACAACCACATGGAATTATTCATAGATGTGACTTTTGAGCAAATATTAGATCTCACACGTATACAACCTTACATGATTATTGGTTAACACTATAGGTAACCCGGAGTTTGTAAGGCTCCAGTTTCATGAAACGGATAGAGTTACGGCAAAATCTACAGTTGTTTGTGACTTTTGACTTTACTAATATTCTATTTCTCACACATGCTATTTTAATTCCTTCTGGTGTAGTTTTTGTATTTGTTTAACCCAGATGATTTGTTGACTGTTCTATACTCTCTTACAGGTTACATCCCTTAGGTGTACTTTTAATAGTTACTTCTATTTCAACACCGGGTAGTTTATTTTGGTAATGGCCTATTACCGTGAATCGTTACGGACCCACCAACAGGTTGACTACCCCAGAATTATCTCCTACTCTACGAGGAATTTATCCCCACAATGTAATCTTGATAATTCCTGACAGTTTCACTTAAAATGTCTATGCATTGATCAATTTGCTACTTTTCAATATTTGAGCAAGTTCTCAAATCAATTTCACCAAGTAATGAATAAAGACTACTGACCTTATCCTTGCAGCCGAGATTCAATGTAGGTTTGGATTCCGTCATTAATCAGGTGTCCTCTGGCCTGTCTTAACCCTTAATGTCAAAGGGCAGGACTTTCTATTCACGAATGTATCATTCGCCCGTCGACGTTTTTCAGAGTTACCTGGAATGACAGAGGCAGGTATTGGATTCCGAGCTCGAAGGACCAAGCTGTTACGTGAATTATTTAACAAACTATTTCAGTGTCTCTGTGCGTCTCCCAAAAGGTTGTAAATCTTTTGGGATTTAAGTAACGGAAAGAGTCCTGGTCTGCATAGTCAGAGATTTATTCATTGAGAATTCTGCCATCACAATTTCAGAGTCCATCTTTTATACTCATACGTCATACAAAAATCCCTCCTCTCTATAGGCGGGCTGTAGTTTTCCACTTTAAAACTGCTCTCCTGACCATCAGTACACACACACACACACACACACACACACACACGCACTCTTCCAAGCCTAACAGTTTCTCTCCTCCCTAAATTCCTCAGTTATCTTGGTTTCTCAGTTGCCTGTAGAGAGTTCTCCTTGTCCTTTGTTGTCTGGTCTAACTCTTACTCACATTGCTAAATAGTAGCTCAATGTCATAGTCTTGGTCATAGTACTGGTCCTACACTCACACATTCTAACACATTTCACACAGTTTCAGGGTGTAATAATTAGTCATTAATAATTAATCTATCACTTGTCAAAAGCTTTTGATACTGTAGACCATGTTATTCTGTTGAATAAGCTGTCCTCGATAGGGTTGGGTACTGATGCTTGCTGATGGTTTCATAATTATCTCAAAAACCGGTTTTTAGAAAATGTTGCTAATTTATTACAAATTACAGCCTTAAGTCTTCTTGGGTATGACGCTACAAGCTTGGCACACCTGTATTTGGGGAGTTTCTCCCATTCTTCTCTACAGATCCTCTCAAGCTCTGTCAGGTTGGATGGGGAGCGTTGCTGCCCAGCTATTTTTAGGTCTCTCCAGAGATGTTCGATCGGGTTCTAGTCCGGGCTCTGGTTGGGCCACTCAAGGACATTCAGAGACTTGTCCCGAAGCCACTCCTGCGTTGTCATGGCTGTGTGTTTAGGGTTGTTGTCTGTTGTAAGGTGAACCTTCGCCCCAGTCTGAGGTCCTGAGCGCTCTGGAGCAGGTTTTCATCAAGAATCTCTCTGTACTTTGCTCCGTTCATCTTTCCCTCGATCCTGACTAGTGTCCCTGTCCCTGCCGCTGAAAAACATCCCCACATCATGATGCTATCACCACCATGCTTCACCGTAGGGATGGTGCCAGGTTTCCTCCAGACGTGACGCTTGGCATTCAGGCCAAAGAGTTCAAACTTGGTTTCATCAGACCAGAGAATCTTGTTTCTCATGCTCTGAGAGTCTTTAGGTGCCTTTTGGCAAACTCCAAGCAGGCTGTCATGTGCCTTTTACTGCGGAGTGGCTTCTGTCTGGCCACTCTACCATAAAGGCCTGATTGGTGGAGTGCTGCAGAGATGGTTGTCCTTCTGGAAGTTTCTCACATCTCCACAGAGGGACTCTAGAGTTCTGTCAGAGTGACCATCGGATTCTTGGTCACCTCCCTCCCCTTGCTCAGTTTGGCCAGGCGGCCAGCTCTAGGAAGAGTCTTGGTGGTTCCAAACTTCTTCCATTTAAGAATGATGGAGGCCACTGTGTTCTTGGGGACCTTCAATTGTGCAGAATTTTTTTTGGTACCCTTCCCCAGATCTGTGCCTCGGCACAATCCTGTCTCGGAGCTCTACGGACAATTCCTTCGACCTCATGGCTTGGTTTTTGCTCTGACATGCACTGTCAACTGTGGGACCTTACATAGACAGGTGTGTGCCTTTCCAAATCATGTCCAATCAATTGGATTTACCACAGGTGGACTCTAATCCAGTTGTAGAAACCTCTCAAGGATGATCAATGGAAACAGGATGCAACTGAGCTCAATTTTGAGTCTCATAGCAAAGGGTCTGAATAATGTAAATTATGGGGTATTGTGTGTAGATTAATGAGGAAAAACATTTATTTAATCCATTTTAGAATAAGGCTGTAACGTAACTGTCACGCCCTGATCGAGAGAACTCTCGTTGGTTGGGTCAGGGTGTGAGTTTTCTGTTGAGATCTATGTTAGTGTATTTCTATGTGGTAGATCTAGGTTATATTTCTATGTTTGGCCGGGTGTGATTCCCAATCAGAGACAGCTGTCGCTCGTTGTCTCTGATTGGGGATCATACTTAGGTAGCCTGGTTGCCTACCTTAGTTGTGGGATCTTGTTCCTGTTAGGCTTGTATGTGTATAGCCCTTTGGACTTCACGTTATGTTGTTTCTTGTTTTGTTGTATGTTTATTGAGGAAATAAACATGTACGCTTTTCACGCTGCACCTTGGTCCGACCCGTCTCTCAATGTTCGTGACAGTAACAAAATATGGAAAAAGTAAAGGGGTCTGAATACCTTCTGAAGGCACTGTAGATGGGTTCAAATCTGAGTTCCTTGAGTTGCATAAAGTGGTGCCCCAAGGTTCGATACTCAGCCCACTACTGTTTACAATCTATATAAATAACATTGTTAATGCTTTAAATATGTATATATATATATTCATTTGTATGCAAACGGTACACAAATTGAGTGAGTTCCTTCCTACAAATATCTTGGTATCTGGCTTGATGACAAACTGTCATTTGAAAAATATGTCACTGAGCTGGTGAAGAAGTTGAAGTTCATGGTTGGTTTAATTTACAGAAACAAAGCATGTCTGACTTTTGTTAATAGGAAGGAAATTATCCAGGCCACTTGTTTTTCAAATGATAGTTTGTCATCAAGCCAGATACCAAGATATTTGTAGGAAGGAACTCGCTCAATTTGTGTACCGTTCAAACTAGTCATTACAAATTCATTGTATAAATTGTCAGTTCAACTTCGTAAAAAACGCACCCAATATAATTCCTCATTTGAGATGCTTGACATGGTCCCCCCTGTCTTATTTTCCATGATCTGAAAAGCAAAAGTGATCCTAGAACGGCACACATAGTCTTGGATACCTTGTAAATATGGGCCCAGAAGTATGCAGCATATAAAGAGGATGGGTGAAGTGATGGTGAATAACCCAGTTACCAGTATTTCCCTGGGTTAGTTATGTCTAAGAAGGCTATAAGGGAAGCATGGAATTCATGATTGACCATACTGCCATGGCTATATAATGAAAAAGAATATGTAAGACAGCTTCCCTGGTTGTGCAGGGGATAAAAGTCATTTTTACATGACCTGGAAACCTAATGAGAACTTTTTGGGAATGTTCTGTGGTGGTTGTTACAGATGTTGCGCATTCTTTGAATGTTTTTGGGATGTTATCATTCTAATGTTAGGGTTTTATCTAACTGTCAACTATGCCTCTGTCTATCCCTGCTCTCTCCTCTCCGCACAGGCTATACAAACGCCTCACACCGCGTGGCTGCTGCCTCTCTAACCTGGTGGTCCCTGCACGCACCACCCACGTGGAGTTCCAGGTCTCAGGCAGCCTCTGGAACTGCCGTTCTGCTGCCAACAAGGCAGAGTTCATCTCAGCCTATGCTACCCTCCAGTCCCTCGACTTCTTGGCGCTGACGGAAACATGGATTACCACTGAAAACACTGCTACTCCTACTGCTCTCTCCTCGTCTGACCACGTGTTCTCGTATACCCCGAGAGCATCTGGTCAGCGGGGTGGTGGCACAGGAATCCTCATCTCTCCCAAGTGGACATTCTCTATTTTTCCCCTGACCCATCTGTCTATCTCCTCATTTGAATTCCATGCTGTCACAGTCACTAGCCCATTTAAGCTTAACATCCTTGTAATTTATCGCCCTCCAGGTTCCCTCGGAGAGTTCATCAATGAGCTTGACGCCTTGATAAGTTCCTTTCCTGAGGATGGCTCACCCCTCACAGTTCTGGGGGACTTCAACCTCCCTACGTCTACCTTTGACTCATCTCTCTCATCTCCCCCCTACTCACAAGGCAGGCAATACGCTTGACCTCATCTTTACTAGATGCTGTTCTTCTACTAATCTCACTGCAACTCCCCTCCATGTCTCCGACCACTACTTTGTATCCTTTTCTATCTCGCTCTCCTCCAACACTACTCACTCTGCCCCTACTCAGATGGTAATGCGCCGTCGCAACCTTCGCTCTCTCTCTCCCGCTACTCTCTCCTCTTCCATCCTATCATCTCTTCCCTCTGCTCAATCCTTCTCCCTCCAATCTCCTGATTCTGCCTCCTCAACCCTCCTCTCCTCCCTTTCTGCATCCTTTGACTCTCTATGTCCCCTATCCTCCCGGCCGGCTCGGTCCTCCCCTCCAGCTCCGTGGCTTGATGACTCATTGCGAGCTCACAGAAGAGGGCTCCGGGCAGCCGAGCGGAAATTGAGGAACACTAGACTCCCTGCGGACCTGGCATCTTTTCACTCCCTCCTCTCTACATTTTCTTCATCTGTTTCTGCTGCTAAGGCCACTTTCTACCACTCTAAATTCCAAGCATCTGCCTCTAACCCTAGGAAGCTCTTGCCACCTTATCCTCCCTGCTGAATCCTCCCCCCCCCTCTGTGGATGACTTCGTCAACCATTTTGAAAAGAAGGTTGACGACATCCGATCCTCGTTTGTTAAGTCAAATGACACTGCTGGTCCTGGTCACACTGCCCTACCCTATGCTTTGACTTCTTTCTCCCCTCTCTCTCCAGATAAAATCTTGCGACTTGTGACGGCCGGCCGCCCAACAACCTGCCCGCTTGACCCTATCCCCTCCTCTCTTCTCCAGACCATCTCCGGTGACCTTCTCCCTTATCAACTCATCCTTGACTGCTGGCTATGTCCCTTCCGTCTTCAAGAGAGCGAGAGTTGCACCCCTTCTCAAAAAACCAACACTCGATCCCTCTGATGTCAACAACTACAGACCAATATCCCTTCTTTCTTTTCTCTCCAAAACTCTTGAGTGTGCCGTCTTTAGCCAACTCTCTTGCTATCTCTCTCAGAATGACCTTCTTGATCCAAACCAGTCAGGTTTCAAGACTGGTCATTCAACTGAGACTGCTCTTTTCTGTGTCACGGAGGCTCTCCGCACTGCTAATGCTAACTCTCTCTCCTCTGCTCTTGTCCTTCTAGACCTGTCTGCTGCCTTTGATACTGTGAACCATCAGATCCTCCTCTCCACCCTCTCCAAGCTGGGCATCTCCGGCGCGGCTCACTCTTGGATTGCGTCCTACCTGACCGGTCGCTCCTACCAAGTGGCGTGGTGAGAAGCTGTCTCCGCACCACGTGCTCTCACCACTGGTGTCCCCCAGGGCTCAGTTCTAGGCCCTCTCCTATTCTCGCTATACACCAAGTCACTTGGCTCTGTCATTTCCTCACATGGCCTCTCCTATCATTGCTACGCAGACAACACACAACTAATCTTCTCCTTTCCCCCTTCTGATAACCAGGTGGCGAATCGCATCTCTGCATGTCTGGCAGACATATCAGTATGGATGACGGATCACCACCTCAAGCTGAACCTTGGCAAGACGGAGCTGCTCTTCCTCCCGGCTCGCCATCACGGTTGACAACTCAGTTGTGTCCTCCTCCCAGAGTGCGAAGAGCCTTGGCGTGACCCTGGACAACACCCTGTCGTTCTCCGCTAACATCAAGGCGGTGACCCGATCCTGTAGGTTCATGCTCTATAACATTCGGAGAGTACGACCCTGCCTTACACAGGAAGCGGCACAGGTCCTAATCCAGGCACTTGTCATCTCTCGTCTGGATTACTGCAACTCGCTGTTGGCTGGGCTCCCTGCCTGTGCCATTAAACCCCTACAACTCATCCAGAATGCCACAGCCCGTCTGGTGTTCAACCTTCCCAAGTTCTCTCACGTCACCCCGCTCCTCCGCACACTCCACTGGCTTCCAGTTGAAGCTCGCATCTGCTACAAGACCATGGTGCTTGCCTACGGAGCTGTGAGGGGAATGGCACCTCCGTAACTTCAGGCTCTGATCAGTCCCTACACCCAAACGAGGGCATTGCGTTCATCCACCTCTGGCCTGCTGGCTCCCCTAACTCTGCGGAAGCACAGTTCCCGCTTAGCCCGTCAAAACTGTTCGCTGCTCTGGCACCCCAATGGTGGAGCAAGCTCCCTCACGACGCCAGGACAGCGGAGTCACTCACCACCTTCCGGAGACATTTGAAACCCCACCTCTTTAAGGAATACCTGGGATAGGATAAAGTAATCCTTCTAACCCCCCCTTACCCCACCCCAAAAAACAAAACAAAAAAATAAACATTGTAAAGTGGTTATCCCACTGGCTATAAGATGAATGCACCAATTTGTAAGTCGCTCTGGATAAGAACGTCTGCTAAATGACGTAAATGTAAATGTAGAACTTAATGGGAATCTTAGCTAATGTTCTGGGAATGTTCCCGGTTTGCTCGGAAGAGAGCATGTGACAACAACTTGTCCAATCCAGGTATCAAATTATTTCTGTGTTAGTAGAGTTTACACCTCTTAAAACACAATATCCAAAGAGCATAAGCAACTCCCACAATCATAGTCTTTCTCTTCCAGAAGGTTTTAGGTTTTATTTAGTCTCACCAAAGAAAAGAAGTGAAAGACAAAACAGTACAAATAAAAAAACAGGTAAAAATGGTGTACAGGTAAGGTTGGAAGCCCAAAAGGGCTTATATGAAAACCACACCACAAATATAAGATTATAAAAAAAGTTTGTTCAATCAGTTAAACAAAGTATATTAATTATAATTGTACATGACACACTCAGTATACAAGAAAAAACATGTTTGATTATGTGTGTGCATTTGTGTGAGAGAGAGTATGAGAGTTAGGCTACATGGAGGGGATTATTGGGAAGTTTGGTTCATCAGGCTGACCCCCAGTCCTCGCTTGAAGTTATTGAGGGATGATGAGGTTTTAGCAATGTGAAGATAATAATTCCAGAGTATGGTACCTCTGTATCTGATAGAGAATTGACTATGTGAGGTGCGGCAGTGGGGAGGGTGAAGGTTATCGCAGTGTCTTGTGTTATATAGATGGAATTCAGAATTAACCTGGAAGAATCCATTGAAGGGTTTACAGTATGTAAACTGTCTGGGAGGTATGATTATTTGTAGATGAAAGTGCATAATTGGCGCACATTAATGACGTAAATAAACAAGATATGGAGGAGGTGGCTAGTCTTGCAAATTTATTTTGTATGATGAGTAATTTGTGTAGGTAGGAGGCATACAGTGCATTCGGAAAGTATTCAGCCTTACATTACAGCCTTATTCTAAAATGGATTAAACACATTTTTAGAAATGTTTTAAAATGTATTAAAAAAAACAAAAATACTTTATTTATATAAGAATTCAGACCCTTTGCTATGAGACTTGAACTTGAGCTCAGGTAAATCCTGTTTCCATTGGTCATCCTTGAGATGTTTCTACAACTTAATTGGAGTCCACCTGTGGTAAATTCAATTGATTGGACATGATTTGGAAAGGCACACAACTGTCTTTATAAGGTCCCACAGTTGACAGTGCATGTCAGAGCAAAAACCAAGTCATGTTGTCCGTAGAGCTCCAAGACAGGATTGTGTCGAAGCACAGATCTGGGGAAGGGTACCAATAAATGTCTGCAGCATTGAAGGTCCCCAAGAACACAGTGGCCTCCATCATTCTTAAATGGAAGAAGTTTGGAACCACCAAGACTCTTCCTAGAGCTGGCCGCCCGGCTAAACTGAGCAATTGGGGAGAAGGGCCTTGTTCAGGGAGGTGACCAAGAACCCGATGGTCACTCTGACAGAGCTCTAGAGTCCCTCTGTGGAGATGCGAGAAACTTCCAGAAGGACAACCATCTCTGCAGCACTCCACCAATCAGGCCTTTATGGAAGAGTGGCCAGACGGAAGCCACTCCTCAGTAAAATTATTTCTTCAAACCAAGCTGCTTACCTATTGCAGATTCAGTCTTCCCAGCCTGGTGCAGGTCTACAATTTTGTTTCTGGTGTCCTTTGAAAGCTCTTTGGTCTTGGCCATAGTGGAGTTTGGAGTGTGACTGTTTGAGGTTGTGGACAGGTGTCTTTTATACTGATAACAAGTTCAAACACGTGCCATTAATACAGGTAATGAGTGGAGGACAGAGGAGCCTCTTTAAGAAGAAGTTACAGGTCTGTGAGAGCCAGAAATCTTGCTTGTTTGTAGGTGACCAAATACTTATTTTCCACCATAATTTGCAAATAAATTCATTAAAAATCCTACAATGTGATTTTCTGGAAAAAATAATCTCAATTTGTCTGTCATAGTTGACGTGTACCTATGATGAAAATTACAGGCCTCTCTCATCTTTTTAAGTGGGAGAACTTGCACAATTGGTGGCTGACTAAATACTTTTTTCCCTACTGTAAAGTTATTTTCCTGCAGATCTATTAGCTCTTTATTGAACTATTTTTGTTGATCGACTAGTTCATACATTTTACATTTACATTTTAGTCATTTACCAGACTTATCCAGAGCGACTTACAGTTAGTGAGTGCATACATATATATATATATATATATATATATATATACACACATCTTTTTTTCATACTGGCCCCCCGTGGGAATCGAACCCACAACCCTGGCGTTGCAAACGCCATGCTCTACCAACTGAGCTACATCCCTGCCGGCCATTCCCTCCCCTACCCTGGAGTGTAGTGCTTGATACGTATTCCTCTTCTGTATTTGCAGTGTTTTTCTGTCTAGTATTAGCCATGCTACAAGGTTGTTGTGAGCTAAAATGAGTTCGCAAACACAACCCACACCCCGCCTCCCGAAAACAAGTGAAATGGCAAACACACACAAGCAACACAGACTTGATCACACATGCACCAGTACCATAAACAGAGAGAAGGCGGAGGACTAACTCACTGTATGGATCCTGGATGCACTTTATTAAAAAAGCGGGAGATCACCAACTCGCAACTTAGTACTGTCGATACAAGCAGTATGCGAGGCAATAAGCCAAAATACCGGTCGAAGATGCTTGGGAGAGACAGTGGTAGGAGCATTCGCTTACCCACGGAACGAGCAGCGTGAACAAGCATTTCCTATTTTACAGGACTCTTGTAAAAACAATTAATATGACAGTGTCATCCCTTATGTCTCCCCCACCTATAAAAGAGAATGGAGAAAATCCTTTGAGGAACAGTTGGATATAAAGAAGGCATATGTTAAAGCGGGACTCCTTGGGTTACTTTGATTGATAAAGCCATTATGATGGAAGATTGTATGTGGCGCTTGGGCTCGGCAGACGGAACCATTATACTACATTATAAACTGGGTGGTTCGAGCCCTGAATGCTGATTGGCTGACAGCCATGGTATATCAGACCGTATACCACGGGTATGACAAAACATTTATTTTTACTGCTCTAATTACGTTGGTAACCAGTTTATAATAGCAATAAGGTACCTCGGGGGTTTGTGGTATATTGCCAATAGACCACGGCTAAGGGCTGTGTCCAGGCACTCTGTGTTACGTTGTGCGTATGAACAGTCCTTAGCCGTGGTATATTGGCCATATTCCACACCCCCTTGGGCCTTATTGCTTAATTATACTCACCTGACTGGAGACAATTCCTCTCTTGTTGTTGAAAATTGTATTTTTTCACATAAGTAGTGCACTGAGCCTTTACTAGTCCTGTACTAGCGGACGGATATTTAAGTGATAATGCCAGAGAAGCCGGTGTTTGGAGGATATATTGGCACGGGTGTTGTTAGGCCTGAAACGAAGTCCTTCCACAAGATATAGTCCCGACACAAATCTAGAGATGCTACCCAATCCGGCTGGTCGTTCGATCTATCGGTTCGGTTGCCAGACCCAGTCGTTCAGTCTTTTTGTTCTGTATCTATAGACGCTACTCAGTCGTTCATTCTAAATGTTCCATAGCCATACTGGCTGGCAACGTTCTTATCCCTTGCTTGCTAGCTAGCCAACTGCGGCTAACTTACAGTCACGTCAAACAGTGCAGCCAGAATAACAACAGTAGCAGCATTTGCATTTGCTTAAGCTGGTTTCTTGTGACATTTATTTGGATACATCCATAACAATGAGCTAATGAGGCGCGATTTCGCCAGGCATAGAAAATGTGCTCTCTCTCATCAGGATTTTTTATATTGAAACAATGTTGCAAATATCGGAGCGACAGACAGCAAGGTTTATACAAATCTCCGCTGTTGAAAACAAAATGTTAGTCTAAAAGAAATGTGAGATAATGTCTACGGAGATGGTGGCCTCGTGACTAGCTCTTAGGAAACTTTGCTGTATTTTTTTTTAAATGTATTATTTTGTACATTATTAGCTCAGGAAATATTTTGTGTCATTACATACAGCCGGTAAGAACTTTGGATATCAGAGCGGCGGTAACTCACCAGAACTACCAGCATTACGACCAGGAATACGACTTCCCCAAAGCAGATCCTTTGTTCACCAGAGCAATTGAACTGATTACAGAGTCCGACCCAAAACATTGCCGGCGGAGGAGAGGCACTCGAGGCGGCCTGCTGGTTTGACTTAGGAGGCGCGCACACCACCCACCGCTTCCGAGTATATTACTCGCTAATGTTCAGTTTTTGGATAATAAAGTTGATGAGCTCAGGGCATGGATTTCTTTCCAAAGAGACATCAGGGCCTGTAACATTACATTTACATTTTAGTCATTTAGCAGACGCTCTTATCCAGAGCGACTTACAGTTAGTGAATACATTTTCATAACATACTTTGTTTCACAGAAACATACTCTGTCGGAATCGGTCCAGCCAGAAAGATTCTCAGTTCATCGCGCAGATAGGGAAAAACTGTCTCTTCGGGAAGCAGAAGGGCAGAGGTGTGTGTTTCATGATTAACAACCTATGGTGTAATTGTAGTAACATACAGGAACTCAAGTCCTTTTGGTCAACCGACCTAGAATACCTCAGAATCAAATGCCGACCGTATTATCTCCCAAGAGAATTTTCCTCCGTTATAGCCACGGCCGTTTATATCCCCCCTCAAGCCGATACCACGACGGCCCTCAAAAGAACTTCACTGAATTTTATGCAAACTGGAAACCACATATCCTGAGGCTGCATTTATTGTAGCTGGGGATTTTAACAAAGCAAATTTGAGGACTAGGCTGCCGAAGTTCTATCAACATATCGATTATAGTACTCGCGCTGCTAAAACTCTGGACCACTGTTATTCAAACTTCCACGATGCTTACAAGCCCCTCCCCCGCCCTCCTTCCGGCAAATCTGACCACGACTCCATTTTGCTTCTCCCTTCCTATAGGCAGAAACTCAAACAGGAAGTACCCGTGCTAAGGACTATTCAACGCTGGTCTGCCCAATCGGAATCCACGCTTCAGGATTGTTTTGATCACGCAGACTGGGATATGTTCCGGGTAGCTTGCGAAAATAATTTAGACGAATACACTGAAACGGTGGCTGAGTATATCAGGAAGTGTATAGGAGATGTGTATTGGAGATGTCGTACCCACTGTGACTATTAAAACCTACCCTAACCAGAAACCGTGGATAGATGGCAGCATTCGCGCGAGACTGAAAGCATTTAATCATGGCAAGGTGACTAGGAATATGCCAGAATACAAACAGTGCAGTTACTCACTCCGCAAGGCAATCAAACAAGCAAAACGTCAGTATAGAGACAAAGTGGAGTCGCAATTCAACGGCTCAGACATAAGACGTATGTGGCAGGGTCTACAGACAATCACGGACTACAAAAGGAAAACCAGCCACGTCGTCGAGACCGACGTCTTGCTTCCGGACAAGCTAAACACCTTCTTCGCCCGCTTTGAGGATAACACAGTGCCACCGACGCGGCCCGCTACCAAGGATTGTGGGCTCTCCTTCTCCGTGGCAGACGCGAGTAAAACATTTAAACGTGTTAACCCTCGCAAGGCATCCCTAGCCGCGTCCTCAGAGCATGCACAGACCAGCTGGCTGGTGTGTTTACGGACATATTCAATCTCTCCCTATCCCAGTCTGTGTCCCCACATGCTTCAAGAGGGCCACCATTGTTCCTGTACCCAAGAAAGCAAAGGTAACTGAACTAAACGACTATCGCCCCGTAGCACTCACCTGTCATCATGAAGTGCTTTGAGAGTAGTCAAGGATCATATCACCTCTACCTTACCTGCCACCCTAGACCCACTTCAATTTGCTTACTGCCCCAATAAATCCACAGACGATGCAATCGCCATCACACTGCACACTGCCCTATCCCATCTGGACAAGAGGAATACCTATGTAAGAATGCTGTTCATTGACTATAGCTCAGCTTTCAACACCATAGTACCCTCCAAGCTCATCATTAAGCTCGAGGCCCTGGGTCTGAACCCCGCCCTGTGCAACTGGGTCCTGGACTTCCTGACGGGCCGCCCCCAGGTGGTGAAGGTAGGAAACAACACCTCCACTTCGCTGATCCTCAACACTGGGGCCCCACAAGGGTGCATGCTCAGCCCACTCCTGTACTCCCTGTTCACCCATGACTGCGTGGCCAAGCACGCCTCCAACTCAATCATCAAGTTTGCAGATGACACAACAGTAGTAGGCTTGATTACCAACAATGACGGGACAGCCTACAGGGAGGGGTTGAGGGCTCTGGGAGTGTGGTGCCAGGAAATATAACCTCTCACTTAACGTCATCAAAACAAAGGAGATGATCGTGGTCTTCAGGAAACAGCAGAGGGTGCACCCCACTATCCACATTGACGGGACCGCAGTGGAGAAGGTGGAAAGCTTCAAGTTGCTTGGCGTACACATCACTGACAAACTGAAATGGTCCACACAGACAGTGTGGTGAAGAAGGTGCAACAGAGCCTCTTCAACCTAAGAAGGCTAAAGAAATTTGGCTTGGCACCTAAAACCCTCACAAACTTTTACAGATGCACAGTTGAGGGCATCCTGTCGGGCTGTATCACAGCCTGGTACGGCAACTGCACTGCCCGCAACCGCAAGGCTCTCCAGAGGGTGGTGCGGTCTGCACAACGCATCACCGGGGGCAAGCTACCCGCCCTGCAGGACACCTTCAGCACCCGATGTCACAGGAAGGCCAAAAAGATCAAGGACAACTACCACCCGAGCCACTGCCTGTTCAACCCGCTATCATCCAGAAGGCGAGGTCAGTACAGGTGCATCAAAGCTGGGACCGAGAGACTGAAAAACAGCTTCTATCTCAATGCCATCAGACTGTTAAACAGCCATCACTAGCACATTAGAGGCTGCTGCATATAGACATAGACTCGAAAAATCACTGGCCACTTTAAGAAATGGAACACTAGCCACTTTAATAATGTTTACATATCTTGCATTACTCATCTCATATGTATATACTGAATTCTATAATATTTTACGGTATCTTAGTCACTTTAATAATGTTTACATATCTTGCATTACTCATCTCATATGTATATACTGTATTCTATACTATTCTACTGTATCTTAGTTCATGCCCCTCTAACACTGCTTGTCCATATATGTATATATTCTTAATTCATTCTTTACTTAGATTTGTATGTATTGGGTATATGTTGTGAAATTGTTATATATTACTTGTTAGATATTACTGCACTGTCAGAGCTAGAAGCACAAGCATTTAGCTACACCTGCAATAACATCTGCTAAACACGTGTATGTGACCAATAAAATTAGATTCTATTTGATTTAGATGCTTTTTATAGTGGAGATCAAGTTTATAAATTGCCTGGCTGGGCTGATGAGACAGTGGATTGCGGAGTCAGATGGAACAGAGTAAATAGGTATTTTAACGTCATAGACTTAGCCAGTGGTAATTTGTGGAATTCAGGATTAGACCCACCCGTTGTATAAAGCCATCTGTAGCGTGGGCAGTTTGTTTTTTGTTGTTGTTGAAAATGTTATTTTTTCACAAAAGTAGTGCACTGGGCCTGGACCGATATAGGCGTATGTAGCAAAGGCAAAAAAATTATCCTGTCACCCCTCCCTCACCCCCTTCCCACGGCTATGGACACATTTAGAGTTTATGAGATTACAAATTCAAGCACATGTCTGTGTTACTGTGTAACAATATCACTGATGTAAAACTGGGTGAGGTCAGTGTGGATACAACCACAACTTTTGACATAACTCTTTAAGATGCAACTTAAAAAATATGACCAGTTGAGAATCCCTGAAATGTGAGAATTGAGTTGCTCCATCCTTGGCAACCTATCTGAAATGCATAGCCTCTTTGGTTCTTCTCCAAGTTACCCTATTATGTCCTTAGATAAGGAAACGAGCCAAAGTATGAGCATCCTCACCTATGACCAAAAGTCTGCAGGTAGCACTGTATCTGTATTTCGAGCACTCTATTATTTTATCATGTACTGTGCCATTATCACCATCGTTAGACAACTGATGTTGCAGAGACAGAGATAATGTGCACTATTCTATTCGATTCAAATCAAATCAAATTTTATTGGTCACATGCGCCGAATACAACAGGTGCAGACATCACAGTGAAATGCTTACTTACAGCCCTTAACCAACAGTGCATTTATTTTTAACAAAAAAGTAAAATTAAAACAACAACAAAAACAGTGTTGAGAAAAAAAACAGCAGAAGTAAAATAAAATAACAGTAGGGAGGCTATATATACAGGAGGGTACCATTGCAGAGTCAATGTGCGGGGGCACCGGCTAGTTGAGGTAATATGTACATGTGGGTAGAGTTAAAGTGACTATGCATAAATAATTAACAGAGTAGCAGCAGCGTAAAAAGGATGGGGTGGGGGGGCAGTGCAAATAGTCCGGGTAGCCATGATTAGCTGTTCAGGAGTCTTATGGCTTGGGGGTAGAAGCTGTTGAGAAGTGTTTTGGACGTAGACTTGGCACTCCGGTACCGCTTGCCGTGCGGTAGCAGAGAGAACAGTCTATGACTAGGGTGGCTGGAGTCTTTTACAATTTTGAGGGCCTTCCTCTGACACCGCCTGGTATAGAGGTCCTGGATGGCAGGAAGCTTGGCCCCAGTGATGTACTGGGCCGTACGCACTACCCTCTGTAGTGCCTTGCGGTCGGAGGCCAAGCAGTTGCCATACCAGGCGGTGATGCAACCAGTCAGGATGCTCTCGATGGTGCAGCTGTAGAATTTTTTGAGGATCTGAGGACCCATGCCAAATCTTTTCAGTCTCCTGAGGGGGAATAGGCTTTGTCGTGCCCTCTTCACGACTGTCTTGGTGTGTTTGGACCATGATAGTTCGTTGGTGATGTGGACACCAAGGAACTTGAAGCTCTCAACCTAAAGATCTGATCACGTACCATCTAAGACCATATACAGTATGTTTGGTTTTCTCAGTTCTGCTAACTCTTTATTTAATTTGTGGGTTATTCCTGTGGTGGAACTGAAAATACATCACCAGAGACCAGACTAGCAAGGAACAGCATAATGCAAATTTGGAGGGGAAAGTATGTATGAAAAAAAGAGAGGACATTTTGCATGTCATAAGACAAGCCAGAGTAGGGAATATTTAACATACATACTATAGCTGGTGAACATAACTATACAGCAGAAAGAAACGTAATGCAATTTTTAAAGTAGCCTAAGCAGCTTACATGGACATTTCGGTCTCTCTTTGGGCCGTTGCATTCCTTGCATAATATCCGCACTGATTACAAGGAGGGAGAAGAAGAGGGGAGGGAGAGAGCGGAGAACTCAGTCAACTTCTGCGAGGGGAGGGAAAACAGACGGATGTTTTCGCCTGAGCGAAAAAAGCCGTCAACTCTGTTTAATCAGTGTGCAAGATGCATCCTCACAAGGTAGACCTCGACAAACTGTCAGGGGAGTGAAGCCTTGAAGAACTGTTAATCGAATATGCAACTCTTTTGCATTTACTTCTACGCATGAAGATAATCAGAAGACTCGTAGAAGAACAGTAAAACAATTTAAAAAAAAAATACTATTTGCTACTAATATAGCACATTTTGGGAAAGGGCAACTAACTTTAAGGCTTCATCATATGCAACCCTGAACTTCAAATATGGACTAGTCAAATAAATAATTGTAATTGAACAAAAGCTAAATTGCTCTTTTTGATTCCATTTGAATTCGGGGAGGATTATCTTGTCGAAGTAAAATCCATTATATTGTTACCTTGCTGTGACAGTGCCACGTTTGAGATTGAGTCTGATGGGCTAAGCAAGCGAAACTAAAATAATTTTGCTGATGGGCTAGCCTACATTGTAACGGTTTAAGAGTTAGGTTGGACGTTTTTGAAATGGTCTTGGCGAAATAGTTATTTTACCCTGGTTAGGGTGGGCAATGTTATTCCAAAGTACATGACTTCACTCCAACGTCCCACTCACCCTTCTAAGAATGCTGGACTGAATGCTGAGGAATGGCGTCGGCGATATTCGAGGGGACATCTCTTGTCAATATGTTTGTCAAGGATTGCTGGGTGAACGGAATCCGAAAACTGATCATAAGTCAACGAGGAGAGGAAGAAGAATTCTACGAGATCAGAACTGAGTGGTCGGACCGAAACGTTTTGTACTTGCACAGGAGTTGTTCAGATTTTGGGAGATTGTTCAAAAGACTGGTTGAATCCTTTCCTGAGGACAGAAGAGTTCTCACCAAGTCCCCGCTTATAGAAGGTTGGTATCGTGTACCCCCATTGCCACTTGAAATGTGGTTTAATTAATTAATCAATTAAGTAATTCATGAATTATATGGGCATGTGAATACACAATAGGCAGGCACAACACAATGTTTTACAGGGGCATTAAATGGGCACATTTGACATAGATCAGTTGATACACTGACTGTATTATATACAGTGACTAAATGTTGTTTTCATGACCCAGGGACACACTGTCCATTTAATAATTGACAGGGTCCACTTTGGAGTGACACACAAAACCTTCACTGATACTGTTTTAAAGGGTAAGTAGCACAAATGTAACCACATGTAACATATGGATTTGTATTAGTATACGCATCAAAAGTCCCAATGCAAAGTTACACCTCACTTCTCTATTTTTCGAGTTATTACATAAAACCGATAAGAATGCCGAAGTCATGCTGGAAAATGTTTTTGTGGGGTGTGACGTTATATGGAGGACCCAGCAAGCCAGCCTATTCCATATAGAAAACTTCAAATGTATAACTTCAAATTAAACCAAGTTGTTTGGACTCATGACAACTGTTTTTTTTCAGCCAACTAACATGCAAATACTTTATTAATTTATTTTTAGAAATCAGCTTGCAAGGTTGCTAGCCAACTAGCCTGCTAATGTTAGCCCTACCAGCCTGCTAACTTTACTTTAGCACTGCATGAGTCAGTCAGTTGCTATCAACACCTAGCTTACAGCTACATTAAAGTAAGCTAACGTTTTGGAAATACATAACGCCATCAAACCAGTTATCAAATAATGTTACAGGTATATGCAGTTATTTTAGCCAGCAAGCCATACAGCTAAAGTTAGTTATTTTAGCCTCCTAGCTAGCCTAGCCTGCTACCTAGCCTAGCTAGCCAACCACCATGGTCGCCACAGCTAAGTAGTAAGCCAAAGAGCAAAACTAACTAGTTTAGCACCGGCAGGAGCCAACAAAAAAAGCCAGCAGATATAAAGTAGAGGGAGCAGAGACTTACTGAGTGATGGCTTAGTTAGCTACCAAAGAAGAGCCAAGGAGAGAGGTGCTTCAGAGGGAGAGGCCTTTTCACTGGCCGAGGGAGTGTCAGCTAATCCAATAGCGATATAGTGAGGTAAATCCACATTGAATTTACCCGGTTATCTACATCACTGCTGACACTTGCAATGTATTTTGTATTTGTATTTATTAAGGATCCCCATTAGCTGCTGCCAAGGCAGCAGCTACTCTTCCTGGGGTCCTGCAACATTAAGGCAGTTATATACAATTAAAAATATTACATTACATTATATTTCATAACACTTTACCCAATACATTTAGTGTGTTCCCTCAGGCCACTACTCCACTATCACATATTTACAATACAACATCCATGTGTACGTGTGTGTAGAGTGAGTGTCTATATGTATGTGTGTATCTACCTGTGTATTTTTACCTGTTTTGTAAATCAGATTCTACTGCTTGCATCAGTTACCTGATGTGGAATAGAGTTCCATGTAGTCATGGCTCTATGTAGTACTGTGCGCCTCCCATAGTCCGTTCTGGACTTGGGGACTGTGAAGAGACCTCTGGTGGCATGTCTTGTGGGGTATGCATGGGTGTCCGAGCTGTGTGCCAGTATTCCAAGTATTCCCCGGGTCCACCCATATGTAAAAATGTATGCACACATGACTGTAAGTCGCTTTGGATAAAAGCGTCTGCTAAATGGCATATTAAACAGACAGCTCTGTACAGTCAGCTGGTCGACACCTCTCACAAAAACAAGCAGTGGTGAAATCAATCTCTCTTCCACTCTGAGCCAGGAGAGACTGACATGCATGTCATCAATGTTAGCTCTCCGTGTACTTTTAAGTGCCAGCCGTGCTGCCCTGTTCTGAGCCAACTGCAATTTTCCCAAGTCCCTCTTTGTGGCACCTGACCACAATACTGAAGAGTAGTCTAGGTGCGACAAAACTAGGGCCTGTAGGACCTGCCTTGTTGATAGTGTTGTTAAGAAGGCAGAGTAGCGCTTAATTATGGACATACTTCTCCCCATCTTAGCTACTGTTGTATCAATATGCTTTGACCATGACAGTCTACATCCAGGGTTACTCCAAGCAGTTTAGTCACCTCAACTTGCTCAATTTCCACATTATTCATTACGAGATGTAGTTGAGGTTTAGGGTTTAGTGAATGATTTGACCCAAATACAATGCTTTTAGTTTTGGAAATATTTAGGACTAACTTATTCCTTGCCACCCATTCCGAAACTAACTGACACTCTTTGTTAAGTCTTGCAGTTATTTCAGTTGCTGTAGTAGCTGACGTGTATAATGTTGAGTCATCCGCATACATAGACACACTGGCTTTACTCAAAGTTAGTAAAGATGGAAAAAAGCAAGGGGCCTAGACAGCTGCCCTGGGGAATTCCTGATTCTACCTGGATTATGTTTGAGAGGCTTCCATTAAAGAACACCCTCTGTGTTCTGTTAGACAAGTAACTCTTTATCCACAATATAGCAGGGGGTGTAAAGCCATAACACATACGTTTTTCCAGCAGCAGACTATGATCGATAATGTCAAAAGCCGCACTGAAGTCTAACGAAACAGCTCCCACAATCTTTTTATCATCAATTTCTCTCAGTACCGGTAGGTCGGAATGAAAGAGAGATTGCAGGCTTCACATTCACGTTCGGCCCAGCACCCGGTTTCAGTCTCATTCCGTATTCTGCCTTCCACATGCGTGCCACAACTATGATCACCCTGCACACCCTTACAAAAAAAAATGTCACGTGAAAAAAGACGTGTTTTCTTTTTTCACAAGTCGGACACGTATGAAGTTTTACATGGATTTTTCACATGTTAATTTTTCACGACTCAGATGCGTGGTTTCCCAACATTGTATGTGATATTCTAAGTTTCACGTGTGCTTTTGTAACAGGCAGGATTTAGAACCCAGGTCTCCCATGGAAGAAGCAAATATCTTGACCTTTAGACCAAGAGGGCAGACACTGGGTTTCTCTTCCAATGTACACTACCGTTCAAAAGTTTTAGAACACCTACTCATTCATGGGTTTTTCTTTATTTGTACTATTTTCTACATTGTATAATAATAGTGAAGACATCAAAACAATGAAATAACACATATGGAAACATGTAGTAACCAAAAAAAGATTATTCAAATAGCCACCCTTTGCCTTGATGACAGCTTTGCACACTCTTGGCATTCTCTCAACCAGCTTCACCTGGAATGCTTTTCCAACAGTCTTGAAGGAGTTCCCACATATGCTGAGCACTTGTTGGCTGCTTTTCCTTCACTCTGCGGTCCGACTCATCCCAAACCATCTCAATTTGATTGAGGTCGGGGGATTGTGGAGGCCAGGTCGTCTGATGCAGCACTCCATCACTCCTTCTTGGTAAAATAGCCCTTACACAGCCTGGAGGTGTGTTGGGTCATTGTCTTGTTGAAAAACAAATGATAGTCCCACTAAGCCCAAACCAGATGGGATGGTGTATCGCTGCAGAATGCTGTGGTAGCCATGCTGGTTAAGTGTGCCTTGAATTCTAAATAAATCACTGACAGTGTCACCAGCAAAGCACCCCCACACCATAACACCTCCTTCTCCATGCTTTACAGTGGGAAATACACATGCAGAGAACATCCGTTCATCCACACCGCGTCTCACAAAGACACGGCAGTTGGAACCAAAAATCTCCAATTTGGACTCCAGACAAAAGGACAAATTTCCACTGGTCTAATGTCCATTCCTCGTGTTTCTTGGCCCAATCAAGTCTCTTCTTCTTATTGGTGTCATTTAGTAGTGGTTTCTTTGCAGCAATTTGACCATGAAGGCCTGATTCACACAGTCTCCTCTGAACAGTTGATGTTGAGATGTGTCTGTTACTTGAAATGTGATGCATTGTGAAGCATTTATTTGGGCTGCAATTTCTGAGGCTGGTAACTCTAATGAACTTATCCTCTGCAGCAGAGGTAACTCTGGGTCTTCCATTCCTGTGGCTGTCCTCATGAGAGCCAGTTTCATCATAGCACTTGATGGTTTTTGCGACTGCACTTGAAGACATTTTAAAAGTTCTGGAAATGTTCCGTATTGACTGACCTTCATGTCTTAAAGTAATGATGGACTGTTGTTTGCTTACTTGAGCTGTTCTTGACATAATATGGACTTGGTATTTTACCAAATAGGGCTATCCTCTGTATACCCGCCCTACCTTGTCACAACAAAACTGATGGGCTCAAGTGTTAAACAAATCAAAATATATTTTATATTTGAGATTCTTGAAATAGCCACCCTTTGCCTTGATGACAGCTTTGCACACTCTTGGAGAGCAAGCTTCTCTGTTCTTTTCACTGGGCTTGTCACACCTGTATTTGAGGAGTTTCTCCCATTCTTCTCTGCAGATCCTCTCAAGTTCTGTCGGGTTGAACGGGGAGCGTTGCTGCACAGCTATTTTCAGATCTCTCCAGAGATGTTTGATCGGGTTCAAGTCCGGGCTCTGGCTGGGCCTCTCAAGGACATTGAGACTTGTCCCGAAGCCACTCCTGCGTTGTTTTGGCTGTGTGCTTAGGGTCATTGTCCTGTTGGAAGGTGAACCTTCGCCCCAGTCTGAGGTCCTGAGTGCTCTTGAGCAGGTTTTCATCAAGGCTCTCTCTGTACTTTGCTCCGTTCATATTTGCCTCGATCTTGACTAGTCTCCCTGGCGCTGCCGCTGAAAAACATCCCCACAGCATGATGCTGCCACCACCATGCTTCACCGTAGGGATGGTGCCAGGTTTCCTCCAGACGTGACGCTTGGCATTCAGACCAAAGAGTTCAATCTTGGTTTCATCAGACCAGAGAATCTTGTTTCTCATGGTCTGAGAGTCTTTAGGTGCCTTTTGGCAAACTCCAAGCGGGCTGTCATATGCCTTTTACTGAGGAGTGACTTCTGTCTGGCCACTCTACCAAAAAGGCCTAATTAGTGGAGTGCTACATAGATGGTTCTACATCTGGAAGGTTCTTCCATCTCAGCAGTGGAACTCTATAGCTCTGTCAGAGTGACCATCGGGTTCTAGGTCACCTCCCTGACCAAGGCCCTTCTCCCCCGATTGCCAGCTCTAGGAAGAGTCTTGGTGGTTCCAAATTCTTCCGTTTAAGAATGATGGAGGCCAGTGTGTTCTTGGGAACCTTCAATGCTGCAGAAATGTTTTGGTACCCATCCCCAGATTTGTGCCACGACACAATCCTGTCTCGGAGCTCTACAGACAATTCCTTCGACCTCGTGGCTTGGTTTTTGCTCTGACATGCACTGTCAACTGTGGGACCTTATATAGACAGGTGTGCCTTTCCAAATCATGTCCAATCAATTGAATTTACCACATCTCAAGGATTATAAATGGAAACAGGATGCACCTGAGCTCAATTTCGAGTCTCATATCAAGGGTCTGAATGCTTATGTAAATAAGGTATATGTTATTTATGTTTAATACATTTGCTAAAATTTCTTAACCTGTTTTTGCTTTGTAATTATGGGGTATTGTGTGTAGATGAGGAAAATGTTTAATTTAATCCATTCTAGAAAAAGGCTGTAACGTAAGAAAATGTGGAAAAAGTCAAGGGGTCTGAATACTTTCCGAATCCACTGTATATCAATGCAACACCATGGAGCACTACAATAATAATGGATGTGGATGGTTCAGAAATTAGTGTGGCGCCGCCGATCTTGGGGTCGATTCCGGAGGCGCGTTGCGGGTCGGCCGGGACGAAGCCTGTGGAAGTCCAGAATGAGAGAACGATCGAGGAGGTCCCGCGCCGGAACCCAGCACCGCTCTTCAGGACCGTACCCCTCCCAGTCGACCAGGCACTGGAGAAGCCCCCGACGACGCCGTGAGTCCAACAGGCTGCGGACTGAGTATTTCAGGACCACCTCGACGTCCAAGGGAGGGGGGAGGTGCGTTGTGGGGTCCAGCACTAGCCAAGGGACCAGCTGCCATCGGCCTGAGGAGAGATGCATGAAATGAGGGTGAGATACAATTACAGCTCCCTGTCAATTACCGTAAGTCACCTCATTGACTCTCCTCAGGACTTTGAATGGCCCCACAAACCGCAGGCTCAGCTTCCGGCAGGGCAGGTGGAGGGGCAGGTCCTTCGTAGAAAGCCAGACCCTGTTGAAAAACTGGGGCCACAATGCGGTGACGATCGGCCTGCGCCTTCTGCCGGAGGACGACACGCTGGAGACGGGTGTGCGCTGTGTTCCATATCTCCTCGGCGTGCCGGAACCAATCGTCCACCGCAGGAGCCTTGATCTGACTCCGGTGCCAGGGCCGGCTGATAGCCTAGAACACACTGAAAGGGTGTGATGTTAGTGGAGGAGTGACGGAGGGAGTTTTGTGCGTATTCTGCCAAAGGCAGAAACGCAGCCCACTCCCCTGGCCAGTCCTGACAGTAACTACGAAGGTACCTACCCAGTTCCTGATTTACCCTTTCCACCTGCCCACCTGCCCATTAGATTGGGGATGGTACCCTGAGGTGAGGCTGACCGTGAACCCCAGTCCTTTCATGAAGGCCTTCCAGATACGGGAGGTGAACTGAGGACCATGGTCCTCCGTGAACCTGTAGTGCCGGAAGACATGAGAGAAGAGAGCCTCCACGGTCTGCGGGGCCGTAGGGAGACCAGGCAGAGGAATCAAATGACAGGCTTTGGAAAACCGGTCCACAACGACCAGGATGGTGGTGTGCCCCTCCGAGGGGGGAAGGTCTGTGACAAAGTCCACAGAGAGATGGGACCAGTGTCATTGTGGAACCGGCAGCGGGTGGAGTTTGCCATAGGGGAGGTATCTAGGTGTCTTGCTCTGTGCGCAGGTGGAGAGATGTAAACCCGGACGTCTTGGCGGAGAGACAGTCGATAGTACGGGCTATACCCGGGTGCCCCGACACAGATGCTGTGTGTACCCAGGTCCCGCACATCAGAGGGCACGTAGATGCATCCTTCAGGACAGTGGGCAGGTGAGGACTCCTGTCGCAGGGCTCGACGGATGTCTGCGTCCACATTCCACACGACAGGAGCCACAATGCGGGACAGGGGAATAATGGGTGTCACTTTCTCCCTCCGATCCTCTGTGTCATGCACCCGGGACAACGCATCGGCCTTAACGTTCTTTGATCCCGGCCGGTAGGAGAGGCTAAAGTCAAACCTGGCGAAGAATAGGGCCCACCTGGCCTGACGCGGGTTCAGCCTCTCGCTGCTCGAATGTACTCCAAGTTCCGGTGGTCCGTCCAGACAAGGAATGGGTGTTTAGCACCCTCCAGCCATTGCAGCCTTGCTTTCAGTGCCTTCTTGATGGCCAACAACTCACGATCCCCCACGTCGTAATTCCACTCCGCGGGAGACAGCTTCTGCGAGTAGAAGGCGCATGGATGGGGTTTAGGCGGCGATCCAATGCATTGGATCCCCTACTCCAACCTTGGAGGTGTCCACCTCCACGATGAAGGGCAGAGACGGGTCAGGGTGAGCCAGAACAGGCGCGTTAGTAAAACGTTCCTTGAGTGCATGGAAGGCTTCGTTGGCCTCCCCAGTCCAGCGCAGCTGTCGAGGACCTCCCTTCAGGAGGGAGGTGAGATGGGCCACCACTGTGCTGAAACCCCTAATGCGCCTAAAATAGTTGGCAAAACCAAGGAAGCGCTGCACCGCCTTGATGTTGGATGGAACAGGCCACGACCGTACTGAACTGACCCTCTGCTCTTCCATCTCCACTCCCGGGGTGGATATCCGATAGCCAAGGAAGGAGACCGCCTACTGAAAGAAAAGGCACTTCTCATCCCTGGCGTACAGGTGATGCCCTATCAGCCTCTCCAAAACGGACCTGACATGAGAGACATGTTGCTCACATGTAGTGGAGTACACCAAGATGTCGTCTATGTACACCACTACACAGCGACCCAACATGTCTCTAAACACCTCATTAATGAATGATTGAAACACTGAGGGTGCATTTGTCAGGCCATAGTACCCTATATTCATAGTGTCCGGTGCTGGTGCTGAAGGCGGTCTTCCATTCATCCACCTCTCTGATGCGCACCAGGTTGTAGGCACTGCATAAATCTATTTTAGTTAAGTACCTAGCACCGTGCATCTGTTCGATCACAGTGGGTATGAGAGGCAGGGGATAACTGAATTTAACAGTATCCTTATTCAGTGTCCGGTAATCGATACAAGGGTGGAGACCTCCGTCCTTCTTCTTCACAAAAAAGAAGCTGGAAGAGGCCGGAGAGGTGGACGGACGGATTAATCCTTGGGCCAGCGCCTCCTGGAGGTAGGCCTCCATGGCTTCGGTCTCTGCATGCCAGAGAGGGTAGAACCAGGCAGTAGGTCGATAGTGCAGTCCCATGGGCAATGAGGGGGTAGGCACGTGGCATTAGTATTCGAAAAGGCCACCTGTAGGGCCCGGTATTCCTGCGGGATAGGGACGTGGGTGGCCTGGTCCGGACTTTCCACAGAGGTGGCGCAGATTTACACAGAGAGACACCTCCCCTGACACTCCTGCGACCAACCCAACAACCTCTCTGTCCACGATATACTGGGGTTATGCAACTGTAGCCAGGGGAAACCTAAAACTACGGTGTGTGCAGGAGAGTCTAAGATGAGGAAAGTGATGCGTTCATGGTGGTTGTGGTTAACTGTGAGGGAAATGGGAATCGTGGTCTGGTGCACTAGTCCTGTTCCTAGGGGATGGTTGTCTAGGGCATGGACTGGGATAGGGGGTTGTAAAGGGACTAGAGGAATGCGTAATGATAAGGCCATTGACCAGTATAGGAAATTGCCAACAACACCTGAGTCCCCTAGGGAAGGACTCAGTGGGGGACCAGGATAGTCAGGGAAGGTGACGGGGAGGAGGACGGGCTGGGTGGACAGAGAGGAACAAGGCACGACCACGCCTACCTGGGAAGGTGCAGGAGCACTCCTCGGCCTGTCGTTTCCTCTCCTGGTTCTCCTTCTGGGACAGGTGTTCCAGGGGTGGTCCAACTCCCCGCAGTAGGAGCAGAGACCCTGTTGACGGCGGCGTTGACCTTCCGCAGGGGGGAGGTGCGTCGTGCCCACCTCCATGGTATCAGTCTCTCTGGAGATTCCTGGGAGAGACCCGAATCCCCGGGATGGGCGACGATGGGCACGCAGGAGATTATCCAGGCGGATGGCCATGGTGATGAGCTGGTCCCGCGTGAGGTCCTCATTGCGACAGGCCAGCTCGGTCTGGACGTCCGCCTGTAGCCCGCTGCGGAAAACCGTCAACAGGGCCTGGTCGTTCCAGCCAGTGGACGCAACCACCGTCCGGAAATCCAGAGCGTACCCCGACGCTGTTCTGGACCCCTGGCGTGGACGAAGGAGACGCTCACCTCCTTCTCAGCCCTCTGTTGGCTGGTCGAAGACGGCACAGAAGAGTTGGGTGAATCGCTCATAGGACTGCACTTCAGGACCATCCCTCTCCCAGACTGCGTGCGCCCACTCCAGAGCTTGGCCTGTCAGCACCGAGATCACCAAGGCCACCTTATCCCTCTCGGAGGCCGTCCCGGCATGACGGGCAAGGTGAAGGTCACACTGCAGGAGAAAACCCCATACAGTGAGCTGGGGTGCTGTCAAACCACTCCGGGAGGGCCAGGTGAACGTTGCTGATCAGACCGGGTGATGTAGATGGTGGTGGGGTGGCTGGAACGACTGCGGAGAGCTGGGAAGGTGGTGGTGTAGCCTGCAGTTGGCGCATGGCCCGGAGCACCTCGTCCATGGCAGTTCCGAGGCGCTCCAGGCACGAGCCGTGGTGGCGGGGCTTCGCTCCTACAGCGGAGAGGTCGGGATGTCCTGCTGCTTCCTGTTTTCTTGGGTCAGTCATTCTGTCACTGGTGTAGAGAGGAGTAGGCAGGAGGCAGTCGCAGGTTTAGAACTACTGAATTTATTTAAGCACCATAGATCAAAGCGGAACGAAACCCAAACGCAGTTGTGCTCAAAATATATCTTCATAAACAAAAAAGCACAGGGCGAACCCAAAGTGCAAAATATAAAGTACTCAGGAAATAGTAGGAGATTCCTCTCAGGAAAACAAGTAACATTTACAATGACCGACAAAGACAAATGGCAGAGGGAGTATATATACAGTGATAGAGTGGGGATTGGAACTGGTGTGTGTAATGATGACGAGACAAGTCCGGGGTTGATGAGTGAAGGGCGTTTTCCAGCAGTAGGTTCGGCAGCAGCTAGAAGGCCGGCGACGCCGAACGCCTGAGCTGGACAGGAGGGGGAGCCAAAGCGAAGGCTGGTGTGACAACGTGGAAACTACAAATGTGATTTTCACATGTTAATGTTTTTCACATGAACTTGCAATTCACATGTGAGGTGAAAACATGTTATTCTCCTCATGTGTAAAAGTGGTGTTAACATGTGAACTCTAAATGTAATACATGTGAAAACATGGTTTCACGTGAAATTTAAACTCAACATGTGAAAACAGCCATTTCACATGTGAAAATGCCTTTTGAAACAAAAAAAAGCAAGTTTTTTTTGTACGGGCCGCCTCTCTGGCACTTCTCCTTTGTCCGTGCCCGCTCAGGCTAAGTGTGTTTTGGAAACTGTCCCCCATAGCAGCCTTTTTGTGTTGACTGGAAGGCTCTGCTTCCTTCCCATACACCGAAATAGCCTGTCAGTGCTGAGGATGATGATTGGCACTTCTCATGCATCTAGTCTGCCATGTGTGATGCATGATGGGAGAAGAGAGAGACATGGGGCAATAAAAATGACTCACTTTGCACTTCTTCTTTTCCTTTGTCTTTCATCCATCCTCATGTCTTGTTGGTGGCGACTGAGAGACAAAAGGAGGGAGTTTGGTATTGAAATAGAGACTTAATCCCAGTGCTACTCTAGTGGTAGTGCCGGTAGAGTTGAATCATGTCAGTGATGGATAGCTGGCCACAGATTAATCCCATTCCATTCTCTCATGCCCATCTCGGCTCGATATTTCATTTAGATGCTACGTTATAATTGGCACTCAGATGAAAAGTGGACCTAGCTCTAGCTCTTCTTAATTCCCCATGAAGCATTCTCCTTTCCCCCAGCTCTTGTTTTCCTGTTTCTGTGCTGTACCTTAGCAACAATGGAGGCGTAAAGAACTTTCACGCTGATGTCATCGTGGTGAGAGGGTGATACACAGGCTTGGCTGAAGGAGTGGGCGTTCCTATATTTAGGCTAGCCCCTTCTGTGGCCTGCTCAGGGCTTTATCAAATCGCAGTCATCTGACATGTGACCCTGGAGTGGGCACCATAGACAGGCAGTGATAGGTTCTGCTGGCATGAGGGCACTGCCCAAACATGCAGACATGACTGACTCAGACTGGTGATGGAGAGGAGAGCCCAGAACTGTGTTATAAAGACTTAGTCTGTCTTTTTATGGAATTTTCTGTATCTGATGACCGAGCAGCAACACCTAATGGAACATGCTGATCAAACCGGGGAGATGGCGGTTAGATAATGTCACAGTACATTACACTGCTATAGGCTATAATGTTCTAGTATCATGTTGACATTGGCCTTTCTGATGTGCTGGTGGATGCTATTGTGAAATAGCTGCTGATAATGTCAGATAAATGTTGAAATATCATGTGTAAGGATGATGTGGAGGCTCATGCTTCCTATCATGTTGCCCGCCCTCCTGCCATGGTTGATATGCAAATGACAGCTAAAACAGGTATCACATTGAGTAACTACACTTTCATTATGTTGTAAGCAATGTCATTACCATAAATAGTTTTTTAGCTAAACAAGACAGTAAAACGATTCTTGCTACAATGTGCAAGAAAACATTGATTTATGTTGAGAAAGATACCAGCAGTATCTGTGCAGTGCTCTTCTCTGTCAACTGAATGTAGCCTATGAGCTGTTGGCGTATTTCTTAGCTGCAGGATCATTCTTTGATGTGCACATGGGAACAGTTTGGATGGCCAGAATGCTGGTACAGAGGACAATTATTGGACCGATTTGGCCCCATACTACAGTAATGTCACACAGGGAGAACAGAACACACACAAGTTTAGTGTTTCCCTCCTCAACGAGGACAACCGATTCCAGGAAGTGGAGACAGAAATGGACTCTTCCACTGGAAGTGAGGAAATGCAATCAGGAAGCCTGTAGGAAAAAACTGATATTTGATGGCTTATTTCCAGACGACCACTATCTATATAAATGTTGTTTTAACTTCCAAATATACAGTTGAAGTCGGAAGTTACACTTAGGTTGGAGTCATTAAAACTCGTTTTTCAACCACTCCACAAATTTCTTGTTAACAAACTATAGTTTTGGCAAGTCGGTTAGGACATCTACTTTGTGCATGACACAAGTCATTTTTCCAACAATTGTTTACAGACAGATTATTTCACTTATAATTCACTGTATCACAATTCCAGTATGTCAGAAGTTTACATACACTAAGTTGACTGTGCCTTTAAACAGCTTGGAAAATTCCAGAAAATGATGTCATGGCTTTAGAAGCTTCTGATTAGGCTAATTGACATAATTTGAGTCAATTGGAGGTGTACCTGTGGATGTATTTCAAGGCCTACCTTCAAACTCAGTGCCTCTTTGCTTGACATCATGGGAAAATCAAAAGAAATCATCCAAGACCTCAGAAAAAAATTGTAGACCTTCACAAGTCTGGTTCATCCTTGGGAGCGATTTCCAAACGCCTGAAGGTACCACGTTCATCTGTACAAACAATAGTACGCAAGTATAAACACCATGGAACCATGCAGCCATCATGCTGTTCAGGAAGGAGACGCGTTCTGTCTCCTAGAGATGAACGTACGTTGGTGCAAAAAGTGCAAATCAATCCCAGAACAAGAGCAAAGGACCTTGTGAAGATGCTGGAGGAAATGGGTACAAAAGTATCTATACCCACAGTAAAACTAGTCCTATATCGACATAACCTGAAAGGCCGCTCAGCAAGGAAGAAGCCACTGCTCCAAAACTGCCATAAAACAGCCAGACTACGGTTTGCAACTGCACATGGGGACAAAGATCGTATTTTTTGGAGAAATGTCCTATGGTCTGATGAAACAAAAATAGAACTGTTTGGCCATAATGACCATCGTTATGTTTGGAGGAAAAAGGGGAAGGCTTGCAAGCCAAAGAACACCATCCAAACCGTGAAGCACGGGGGTGGCAGCATCATGCTGAGGGGGTGCTTTGCTGCAGGAGGGACTGGTGCACTTCACAAAATAGATGGCATCACGAGGAAGGAAAATTATGTGGATACATTGAAGCAACATCTCAAGACATCAGTCAGGAAGTTAAAGCTTGGTCGCAAATGGGTCTTCCAAATGGACAATGACCCCAAGCATACTTCCAAAGTTGTGGCAAAATGGCTTAAGGACAACAAAGTCAAGGTATTGGAGTGGCAATCACAAATACCTCAATCCTATAGAAAATCTGTGGGCAAAACTGAAAAAGTGTGTGCGAGCAAGGAGGCCTAAAAACCTGACTCAGTTACACCAGCTCTGTCAGGAGGAATGGGCCAAAATTCACCCAACTTATTGTGGGAAGCTTGTGGAAGGCTACCCGAAATGTTTGACCCAAGTTAAACAATTTAAAGGCAATACTACCAAATACTAATTGAGTGTATGTAAACTTCTGACCCACTGGGAATGTGATGAAAAAATAAAAGCTGAAATAAATCACTCTACTATTATTCTGACATTTCACATTCTTAAAATAAAGTGGTGATCCTAACTGACCTAAGTCAGGGAATTTTTACTAGGATTAAATGTCAGGAATTGTGAAAAACTGAGTTTAAATGTATTTGGCTAAAGTGTATGTAAACTTCCGACTTCAACTGTACATAATTTTTTTCACATAGTTGTGGTCGCTAGAATTTTCAGATATCAAAATGGGGTGGTGGGCCAAAAAAGTTTGGGAACCTCTGGCCTATATATTTAAGGTTTATTTGAATTGTACACATTTGCAGCTAAAAGCTGTATTGTAGTGTACATAGGCCAACGTAAGTAAAAAAATAAAATAATAATACAATATTTGTAGGAAACAATATTACAGTTAAGCAGAATTAAGCAGTATCACAAAGTAAGGCATAGGGCTGTTGTAGTATCTTGTAATACTTTGCATTTGCAGTTTCTTAAAACTATGTCATCTGAACTTAAGGAAGTCTATTTGTGTTTCTCTGTACATGCCGTGCCTAGAACAAAGATCAGTGGAGCATTGTGAACATAAAGGCTATTGCAGTTAACTGATTGCCACCTTTTCAATTCCGTTTTGGGTTAACAATTATTGAATTGGGCCCTCCTCTCGTTTAGCCTTTGTTGTGTGTCCTGGCCTTTTGATAGATAAGACGCTAGTGGACACACGGGTCAAAGTAGCTGCCCTTTGTTATGGTCGATGCACAGATAGGTTTTACCTCATGCGCTCCCATTAGGAGAGTTGTTTTGGCATGAAAGCTCAGACTTGTTCTTTGAGTTGAATTCATTAGAATTTGCAACTTGCCTATGTTGCCTAACTCAAGTCAACCTAAGGCTGATGTGATTCACTGGAAGATTTACTTACTAAGAAAACAAAGATTCTCTGTTTTTTTTAGACTACTTGTAAAACAAAGTGTTATTAACCAAGCAAAAACTATGTAATAACCATTATCGTTGTCTTCCTATGTTTGTGTTGTTTTATATTCAGGTCTGGTTAAGATGAAAGAGGCCAATGACATTGAGGTGAAGCTAAATGAGGTGGAGAGGTTACTGAAGAATACGATCAACATGCCATGGAAGGTAGGTTACGCTACTACCACCCCCTGCACACATATTGTATTTGATTAACATGTGCGCACATCTATTCACTTATACAGCTTCAGACATACCACATTTGACTCAGGTTAACTCTCATGCATTGTGTATGGTTCACATTAAAATAACCCAAACTCATGCTGCCTGTGTGGCACTCCACAGTATTCTAGGTCAGAGGTGGTGTTGACATTCTTTGAACGATCACCCTTGGACCAAGTGCTGAAGAATGACAACATCCACAAGATCCAGCCATGCTTCCAGAGTCCATACAAGATATCAGGTATTGATTCATTAGGAAACATAGGGGCTCCTCTGATTCCCCTTACTTCAAATCAAATTTGTATTTGTCACATGCGCCGAATACAACAGGTATAGACCTTACCGTGAAATGCTTCCTTACAAGCCCTTAACCAACAATGCAGTTCAAGAAATAGAGTTAAGAAAATCTTTACTAAAGAAACTAAAGTTAAAAAAGAAAAAATATAGAAATAACAATAATGAGGCTATATACAGGGGGTACCGGTACCGAGTCAATGTGCGGGGGTACAGGTTAGTCGAGGTAATTTGTACATGTAGGTAGGGGTAAAGTGACTATGCATAGATAATAAACAGCGAGTAGCAGCAGTGTAAAAACAAGGGGGGGGTGATCATTGTAAATAGTCCGGGTGGCCATTTGATTAATTGTTCAGCAGTCTTATGGCTTGGGGGTAGAAGCTGTTAAGGAGCTTTTTGGTCCTAGACTTGGCGCTCCGGTACCGCTTGCCGTGCGGTAGCAGAGAGAACAGTCTATGACTTGGGTGACTGGAGTCTTTGACAATGTTTTTGGCCTTCCTCTGGGCCGTACGCACTACCCTCTGTAGCGCCTTACGGTCAGATGCCGAGCAGTTGCCATATCAGGCAGTGATGCAACCGGGCAGGATGCTCTCGATGGTGCAGCTGTAGAACTTTGAGGATTTGGGGACCCATGCCAAATCTTTTCAGTCTCCTAAGGGGGAAAAGGTGTTGTCGTGCCCTCTTCACGACTGTCTTGGTGTGTTTGGACCATGATAGTTCGTTGGTGATGTGGACACCAAGGAACTTGAAACTCTCTACCCACTCCACTACAGCCCATCGATATTAATGGGGGCCTGTTCAGCCCGCCTTTTCCCCTAGTCCACGATCAGCTCCTTTGTCTTGCTCACATTGAGGGAGAGGTTGTTGTCCTGGCATCACACTGCCAGGTCTCTGACCTCCTCCCTATAGGCTGTCTCATCGTTGTCGGTGATCAGGCCTACCACTGTTGTATCGTCAGCAAACGTAATGGTGTTGGAGTCGTGTTTGGCCACGCAGTCGTGGGTAAACAGGGAGTACAGGAGGGGACTAAGCATGCACCCCTGAGGGGCCCTAGTGTTGAGGATCAGCGTGGCAGATGTGTTGTTGCCTACCCTTACCACCTGGGGGCGCCCCGTCAGGAAGTCCAGGATACAGTTGCAGAGGGAGGTGTTTAGTCCCAGGGTCCTTAGCTTAGTGATGAGCTTTGTGGACACTGGTGTTGAACGCTGAGCTGTAGTCAATGAACAGCATTCTCACATAGGTGTTCCTTTTGTCCAGGTGGGAAAGGGCAGTGTGGAGTGCGATTGAGATTGCATCACCTGTGGATCTGTTGGGGCGGTATGCGAATTGGAGTGGGTCTAGGGTTTCCGGGATGATGGTGTTGATGTGAGCCATGACCAGCCTTTCAAAGCACTTCATGGCTACTGACGTGAGTGCTATGGGGCGGTAATACTGACGTGAGTGCTACGGGGCGGTAATCATTTAGGCAGGTTACCTTCGTTTCCTTGGGCACAGGGACTATGGTGGTCTGCTTGAAACATGTAAGCAGGCCCAACATGGCATCCGAACCAAGAAAACTCTAACGGATCAGATAAGATAGCATTTTATTGTCTGTTTTCAAAGAAATGTGCCTTGCATTATCACAAATTCCTTAGAGGAAACAACAACAGGCAATATAGAAACAAATATATGGGGGCAGAAGACTGTTCATGTCCTGAACTGTAGAATGTTGTAAGGGTTTTTTGCTCTCCCCTGGCCAGTGGTTATGTCAATCTGTCTGTTTTATGCCCCACAGAGATCATGTGTTTGAATGGCTTCTGTCTAGCCAACACTGAGACCATCGTGTTTGACGAGTGTCTGCCACAGGACAAAGAAAGACCCTCATCCACTGACTCTGCAGAACACCAGTAAGTAGCACATTACTTTATTACTTATTTTACCTGTTAGATTCACCTTGCCAGTCAATACGAATGTCATTGTACAGTTGAAGTCAGAGGTTTACATACAATTTAGCCAAATACATTTAAACTCAGTTTTTCACAATTCCTGACATTTAATCCTAGTAAAAATTACCTGTCTTAGGTCAGTTAGGATCACCACTTTATTTTAAGAATGTGAAATGTTAGAATAATAGTAGAGAGAATGATTTATTTCAGCTTTTATTTATTTCATCACATTCCCAGCGGGTCAGAAGTTTACATACACTCAATTAGTATTTGGTAGCATTGCCTTTAAATTGTTTAACTTCCACAAGCTTGGGTCCAACGTTTCGGGTAGCCTTCCACAATCTTCCCACAATAAGTTGGGTGAATTTTGGCCCATTCTTCCTGACAGAGCTGGTGTAACTGAGTCAGGTTTTTAGGCCTCCTTGCTCGCACACGCTTTTTCAGTTCTGCCCACACATTTTCTATAGGATTGAGGTCAGGGCTTTGTGATGGCCACTCCAATACCTTGACTTTGTTGTCCTTAAGCCATTTTGCCACAACTTTGGAAGTATGCTTGGGGTCATTGTCCATTTGGAAGACCCATTTGCGACCAGGCTTTAACTTCCTGACTGATGTCTTGAGATGTTGCTTCAATAAATCCACATAATTGTCCTTCCTCATGATGCCATCTATTTTGTGAAGTGCACCAGTCCCTCCTGCAGCAAAGCACGCCCACAGCATGATGCTGCCATCCCCGTGCTTCACGTTTGGGATGGTGTTCTTCGGCTTGCAAGCATCCCACTCTTTGTCCCCATATGCAGTTGCAAACCGTAGTCTGGCTTTTTTATGGCGATTTTGGAGCAGTGGCTTCTTCCTTGTTGAGCAGCTTTTCAGGTAATGTCGATATAGGACTCGTTTTACTGTAGATATATATACACTTTTGTACCCGTTTCCTACAGCACCTTCACACGGTCCTTTGCTGTTGTTCTCAGATTGATTTGCACTTTTCGCACCAAAGTACATTCATCTCTAGGAGACAGAACGCGTCTCCTTCCTGAGCAGTATGACGGCTGCGTGGTCCCATGGTGTTTATACTTGCGTACTATTGTTTGTACAGATGAACGTGGTACCTTCAGGCGTTTGGAAATTTCTCCCAAGGATGAACCAGATTTGTGGAGGTATACAAAAAATTTTCGGAGGTCTTGGCTGATTTCTTTAGATTTTCCCATGATGTCAAGCAAAGAGGCACTGAGTTTGAAGGTAGTCCTTGAAATACATCCACAGGTACACCTCCAATTGACTCAAATTATGTCAATTAGCCTATCAGAAGCTTCTAAAGCCATGACATAATTTTCTGGAATTTTCCAAGCTGTCTAAATCCACAGTCAACTTAGTGTAGTAAACTTTTGACCCACTGGAATTGTGATACAGTGAATATAAGTGAAATAATCTGTCTGTAAACAATTGTTGGAAAATTTACTTGTGTCATGCACAAAGTAGATGTCCTAACCGACTTGCCAAAACTATAGTTTGTTAACAAGAAATTTGTGGAGTGGTTGAAAAACAAGTTTTAATGACTCCAACCTAAGTGTATTTAAACTTCCGACTTCAACTGTATATTGAGACAGAAATTGTAATTTCCTCAACCTCATAGCAGAGGTGAAATTGTGTGTGTGGGAGTTATTATTTATATATTTTCTACAATGTTGACTTTGGGGCTGTAACTTCCTGCTTCACAAAGAGAGAAGCATGACAGTATGCATGTTAACCCGCTTCTATTTTCTTCAACCTTAGTCATTCTGTTTTTCTCATCCATTTAGGCATATTTTATTATACAAATGCATCCTGTTCCTTTCTGTACAGTACAGATTCCCTTTACTACACACACACCGACAGGGACCTTTTACAAACATAAGTGGCTGTATGTACCATTCTGAGCATGTGAGTAACATGCATTCCTTGAATGCAAAGCGGTTCCAGCGTCCCCCACCTCAGGAAGTGTCTCAGTGCACCTCTTCATTCCCTGGCTGGGGGTGTGAGGAGGAAGCTAGGGAGGGACCTTTACTCACAGTCTCCACAAGAGAACACATTTTACCACTTATAACAAAGGTGAAATTTCACAGCAAGTGCATGTTACTCAAGTGCGGGATCATATCATACAGACCACACGTGTTTTTCTTAAAATAGTTAGCGTTCATCACAAAACTGGGAAAGTAAGACTATTATGAATAAAGGAATGCAGGCAGGATTGGAAGATAAGATCAGGAATTTGTTTAGTGCTTTGCTGTTTGGATTCAATATTGAACTGATGTTTTAGTTGCTGTGTCTTATTATGGGAACTGAGTGATACCTATGTCTGGCATTTTCCTCTCTCAGGGACGAGGATGGCCGGGAGTTCCTGACGGTGGAACCAGACATCAGTGGTGATGACTCGGATGCCTATCTCACCAACCTGTCCTATTACCACCTTCTCCCCTTTGAGACGGACATCCTGGAATGAGGAACCAAAATGGCAGATGGGTGGCACCATTGCCTGCTCAGATGCTGTCAGAAAGCAACCCATGTCATGTGACCTAGCTATGGAAAGATCTGCGTAACTGCACCGACCAACTTTGCTGCTGCTGCTGCTTATAGGCCAGCGTTCGTCTTGGCAGCTTTGTCTTGGCAGCAGGAGAGCGGATCCTGGTGTTCAGCAGCTGTATGGACAGACAGAAAGGGATACAGACAGACATACTGTAGTATTACTCACAGAAAGATTGTATAGAGAGATATTTAATATCAATGTCCAATGTCTTTGAGATCACCAGTGTGCCTCATCCTCTTTCCTCAAGCTGTTGTCTCAAGATGGGGTTATAAGGAAATAGGGAGACTACCCATTTCATGGTCCTCAAACTGCTTTCTCTGTGGGATTCTGGTTGTCAAGGAGCTTGGTGTACAATGAGGACCAGTTATAATGCAGAAACAACACTTCATAGAACTGTGTTCAGTATTGGCCTTAAACTGCAGTGTTGGTATTACGAGAGATTATGTTGTTTTCTGTGGAGTGATAGCTTGATTCTCCTAATTGGGATTGAATGGGAAATGTACTTTTTTTTCAATGCAACTTTTCCTCACCAGACCTAATGTCACGACGATAAATTGTGATTGTTATTGTATTAAAAATGTAGATAATGTGACATATCAGAACACTACATAACAATATGAATTACAGTACCTGAATGGTTTGAGTAGCTAAAATGAACCTTTGAATAATCTCAATCTGGGGATTGTTATCATGTGAAAAGCGTGTTTTGCTGGTTCAAGCAGGGCCTGTATTATGTTGTGTAGGCTACTGTAATTGCCATGTGAGCTGAGCCCAGCAGCTCAGTCCAACAGCTGACTACAGTCTCAGTGTGTGAGCTGAGCCCAGCAGCTCAGTCCAACAGCTGACTACAGTCTCAGTGTGAGTCTGCAGCCCAGCAGCTCAGTCTAACAGCTGACTACAGTCTCAGTGTGAGTCTGCAGCCCAGCAGCTCAGTCCAACAGCTGACTACAGTCTCAGTGTGAGTCTGCAGCCCAGCAGCTCAGTCCAACAGCTGACTACAGTCTCAGTGTGAGTCTGCAGCCCAGCAGCTCAGTCCAACAGCTGACTACAGTCTCAGTGTGAGTCTGCAGCCCAGCAGCTCAGTCCAACAGCTGACTACAGTCTCAGTGTGAGTCTGCAGCCCAGCAGCTCAGTCTAACAGCTGACTACAGTCTCAGTGTGAGTCTGCAGCCCAGCAGCTCAGTCCAACAGCTGACTACAGTCTCAGTGTGAGTCTGCAGCCCAGCAGCTCAGTCCAACAGCTGACTACAGTCTCAGTGTGAGTCTGCAGCCCAGCAGCTCAGTCCAACAGCTGACTACAGTCTCAGTGTGAGTCTGCAGCCCAGCAGCTCAGTCCAACAGCTGACTACAGTCTCAGTGTGAGTCTGCAGCCCAGCAGCTCAGTCCAACAGCTGACTACAGTCTCAGTGTGAGTCTGCAGCCCAGCAGCTCAGTCCAACAGCTGACTACAGTCTCAGTGTGAGTCTGCAGCCCAGCAGCTCAGTCCAACAGCTGACTACAGTCTCAGTGTGAGTCTGCAGCCCAGCAGCTCAGTCTAACAGCTGACTACAGTCTCAGTGTGAGTCTGCAGCCCAGCAGCTCAGTCCAACAGCTGACTACAGTCTCAGTGTGAGTCTGCAGCCCAGCAGCTCAGTCCAACAGCTGACTACAGTCTCAGTGTGAGTCTGCAGCCCAGCAGCTCAGTCCAACAGCTGACTACAGTCTCAGTGTGAGTCTGCAGCCCAGCAGCTCAGTCTAACAGCTGACTACAGTCTCAGTGTGAGTCTGCAGCTCAGTCCAACAGCTGACTACAGTCTCAGTGTGAGTCTGCAGCCCAGCAGCTCAGTCCAACGCTGACTACAGTCTCAGTGTGAGTCTGCAGCCCAGCAGCTCAGTCCAACAGCTGACTATAGTCTCAGTGTGAGTCTGCAGCCCAGCAGCTCAGTCCAACAGCTGACTACAGTCTCAGTGTGAGTCTGCAGCCCAGCAGCTCAGTCCAACAGCTGACTACAGTCTCGGTGTGAGTCTGCAGCCCAGCAGCTCAGTCCAACAGCTGACTACAGTCTCAGTGTGAGTCTGCAGCCCAGCAGCTCAGTCCAACAGCTGACTACAGTCTCAGTGTGAGTCTGCAGCCCAGCAGCTCAGTCCAACAGCTGACTACAGTCTCAGTGTGAGTCTGCAGCCCAGCAGCTCAGTCCAACAGCTGACTACAGTCTCAGTGTGAGTCTGCAGCCCAGCAGCTCAGTCCAACAGCTGACTACAGTCTCAGTGTGAGTCTGCAGCCCAGCCCGAACAAATACTCTCTTTATCTAAAGAAAACAAATCACCATGTTGTGTGCAAAACCACTATAGGGAAATTGTTGAATTTAGGCAAACACTGGATTTTCCTCCCCCTGTTATCTACAATTGAAGAGTTTCTTTCCAAAACACTATATATCCATTTTCAGAAATGTTGGTAAATTAGATGTTATTGTTTAAAGAACTTATGAAAGAGATTGGTGTATTTTTTCACTATCTAATCATGGCATGGGGCTGTTCAATCACATACATGCATTTGTTTGAAATCTATCACTTGATGGTTTCATTTCAGAGAGACAAATAAGGATCTTTCTTTGCAAAATGCTATATATCCGCCTCACTCTCAGTGAAATAAGTAGTACTGCTAGGTTTTATACAGTCAAATGTAACAAATAACTACATATATATATATATATACACACACACACTACATGCCCAAAAGTATGTGGACACCTGCTCGTCGAACATCTCATTCCAAAATCATGGGCATTAATATGGAGTTGGTCTCCGCTTTCCTGCTATAACAGCCTCCATTCTTCTGGGGAGGCTTTCCACTAGATGTTGGAACATTGCTCCGGGGACTTCCATTCAGCCACAAGAGCATTAGTGAGGTCGGGCACTGATGTTATGCAATTAGGCCTGGCTCGCAGTCGGCGTTCCAATATTTACGCGCTACGCGCTTCAGCACTCGGCGGTCCCGTTCTGTGAGCTTGTGTGGCCTACCATTTCGCGGCTGAGCTGTTGTTGCTCCTAGACTTTACCACTTAACAATAACAGCACTTACAGTTGACTGGGGCAACTCTAGCAGGGCAGAAATTTGACGAACTGACTTGGAAAGGTGGCATCTTATGACGGTGCCACGTTGAAAGTCACAGAGCTCTTCAGTAAGGCCATTCTACTGCCAATGTTGGGCTATGGAGATTGCATGGCTGTGAGCTCGATTTTATACACCTGTCAACAACGTATGTGGCTGAAATAACCGAATCCAATTGAAGGGGTGTCCACATACTTGTGTATATACAGCTTCGGAAAAAATAAGAGAATTCAACAGACACTGGAATGGAACGTCTGTCATACATGTAGAGATGCTGATTTAAGAAAAATTTGCAGTGGTATCTAAATTTTTTCCAGAGCTGTATATCCAGCTGTGGAAAAAATTAAGAGCCCACTGCAAAATTATCAGTTTCTCTGGTTTTACTATTTATAGGTATGTGTTTGGGTAAAACTAACATTTGTTTTATTCTATAAACTACTGACAACATTTGGTAGAGCATGGTGTTTGCAACGCCAGGGTTGTGGGTTCGTTTCCCACGGGGGGCCAGTATGAAAAAATAAAAAAATTATGTATGCACTCACTAACTGTAAGTCGCTCTGGATAAGAGCGTCTGCTAAATGACTAAAATGTAAATGTCAATGTATTTCTCCCAAATTCCAAATAAAAATATTGTAATTTAGAGCATTTATTTGCAGAAAATGACAACTGGTCAAAATAACAAAAAAGATGCAGTGTTGTCAGACCTCGAATAATGCGAAGAAAATAAGTTCATGTTCATTTTTAAACAACACTATACTAATGTTTTAACTTAGGAAGAGTTCAGAAATCAATATTTGGTGGAATAACCCTGATTTTCAATCACAGCTTTCAGGCGTCTTGGCATGCGCTCCACCAGTCCTTCACATTGATGTTGGGTGACTTTATGCCACTCCTGGCGCAAAAATTCAAGCAGCTCGGCTTTGTTTGATGGCTTGAGACCATCCATCTTCCTCTTGATCACATTCCAGAAGTTTTCAATGGGGTTCAGGTCTGGAGATTGGGCTGGCCATGACAGGGTCTTGATCTGGTGGTCCTCCATCCACACCTTGATTGACCTGGCTGTGTGGCATGGCGCATTGTCCTGCTGGAAAAACCAATCCTCAGAGTTGGGGAACAATGTCAGAGAAAAAGGAAGCAAGTTTTCTTCCAGGACAACCTTGTAGGTGGTTTGATTCATGCGTCCTTCACAAAGACAAATCTGCCCGATTCCAGCCTTGCTGAAGCACCCCCAGATCATCACCGATCCTCCACCAAATTTCACAGTGGGTGCAAGACACTGTGGCTTGTAGGCCTCTCCAGGTCTCCGTCTAACCATTAGATGACCAGGTGTTGGGCAAAGCTGAAAATTGGACTCATCAGAGAAGATGACCTTACTCTAGTCCTCTACGGTCCAATCCTTATGGTCTTTTGCAAACCTCAGCCTGGCTCTTCTTTGCTTCTCATTGATGAAGGGCTTTTTTCTAGCTTTGCACGGCTTCAGCCCTGCCCCTAGGAGCCTGTTTCGAACCGTCCTCACCATGCACTTCACCCCAGCTGCCTTTTGCCATTCTTTTTGTAGGTCACTTAATGTCATCCTACAGTTGTTGAGTGACATTCGAATGAGTTGGCAGTCATCCCGGTCAGTAGAGAGTCGTTTTCGGCCTCTGCCGGTCTGTAGCTTTGTTGTCCCCAATGTCTGCTGCTTGACCTTGTTCTTATGAATCGCTGTCTTTGAAATTTTAAGGATGTTAGTAATCTGATGCTCACTGTATCCCTCTGCCAGTAAAGCCAGAATTGAACCCTTCTTTTCCTCACTCATAACATTCCTTTTCAACTCTTTTGGCATGGTCAATAGTTATTTTATGATTAATATTACTTTTGAGGTACTATTAGCACTGTTTTTGCCATCCAGCTGGTCCTATTGCAAGAGGATAGTGATGACCACAGCAGTGGTTTTTATACTTTTCCTCATTAAATAAGATTTGGTTCAGGTGATCCTAATTCAGTAGAATGAGGTGTGCCTGGGTTGGAATTCAATAGACACTGGAATGGAATGGCTGTCATACATGTAGAGATGCTGATTTAAGAAACATTTGCAGTGGTCTCTTAATTTTTTCCACAGCTGTGTATATATACAGTGGGGCAAAAAAGTATTTAGTCAGCCACCAATTGTGCAAGTTCTCCCACTTAAAAAGATGAGAGAGGCCTGTAATTTTCATCATAGGTACACGTCAACTATGACAGACAAAATGAGAAAAGAAATTCCAGAAAATCACATTGTAGGATTTTTTATGAATTTATTTGCAAATTATGGTGGAAAATAAGTATTTGGTCAATAACAAAAGTTTCTCAATACTTTGTTATATACCCTTTGTTGGCAATGACACAGGTCAAACGTTTTCTGTAAGTCTTCACAAGGTTTTCACACACTCTTGCTGGTATTTTGGCCCATTCCTCCATGCAGATCTCCTCTAGAGCAGTGATGTTTTGGGGCTGTCGCTGGGCAACACAGACTTTCAACTCCCTCCAAAGATTTTCTATGGGGTTGAGATCTGGAGACTGGCTAGGCCACTCCAGGACCTTGAAATGCTTCTTACGAAGCCACTCCTTCGTTGCCCGGGCGGTGTGTTTGGGATCATTGTCATGCTGAAAGACCCAGCCACGTTTCATCTTCAATGCCCTTGCTGATGGAAGGAGGTTTTCACTCAAAATCTCACGATACATGGCCCCATTCATACTTTCCTTTACACGGATCAGTCGTCCTGGTCCCTTTGCAGAAAAACAGCCCCAAAGCATGATGTTTCCACCCCCATGCTTCACAGTAGGTATGGTGTTCTTTGGATGCAACTCAGCATTCTTTGTCCTCCAAACACGACGAGTTGAGTTTTTACCAAAAAGTTCTATTTTGGTTTCATCTGACCATATGACATTCTCCCAATCCTCTTCTGGATCATCCAAAGGCACTCTAGCAAACTTCAAACGGGCCTGGACATGTACTGGCTTAAGCAGGGGGACTGCAGGATTTGAGTCCCTGGCGGCGTAGTGTGTTACTGATGGTAGGCTTTGTTACTTTGGTCCCAGCTCTCTGCAGGTCATTCACTAGGTCCCCCCATGTGGTTCTGGGATTTTTGCTCACCGTTCTTGTGATCATTTTGACCCCACGGGGTGAGCTCTTCCGTGGAGCCCCAGATCGAGGGAGATTATCAGTGGTCTTGTATGTCTTCCATTTCCTAATAATTGCTCCCACAGTTGATTTCTTCAAACCAAGCTGCTTACCTATTGCAGATTCAGTCTTCCCAGCCTGGTGCAGGTCTACAATTTTGTTTCTGGTGTCCTTTGACAGTTCTTTGGTCTTAGCCATAGTGGAGTTTGGAGTGTGACTGTTTGAGGTTGTGGACAGGTGTCTTTTATACGGATAACAAGTTCAAACAGGTGCCATTAATACAGGTAACGAGTGGAAGACAGATGAGCCTCTTAAAGAAGAAGTTACAGGTCAGTGAGAGCCAGAAATCTTGCTTGTTTGTAGGTGACCAAATACTTATTTTCCACCATAATTTGCAAATAAATTCATAAAAAATCCTACAATGTGATTTTCTGGATTTTTTTTTCTCAATTTGTCTGTCATAGTTGACGTGTACCTATGATGAAAATTACAGGCCTCTCTCATCTTTTTAAGTGGGAGAATTTGCACAATTGGTGGCTAACTAAATAGTTTTTTCCCCACTGTATGTATGTATGTATGTGTGTATGTATATGTATATATATATATATATATATATATATATATATATATATATATATATATATATATTAGTACAGAGTGTGTGTGTATCTATCTATATGTGTGTGTATATATATGTATGTATGTATATGTGTGTATATCTATATATACACTGCTCAAAAGAATTAAGGGAACACTTAAACAACACAAGTAACTCCAAGTCAATCACACTTCTGTGAAATCAAACTGTCCACTTAGGAAGCAACACTGATTGACAATACATTTCACATGCTGTTGTGCAAATGGAATAGACAACAGGTGGAAATTATAGGCAATTAGCAAGACACCCCCAATAAAGGAGTGGTTCTGCAGGTGGTGACAACAGACCACTTCTCAGTTCCTATGCTTCCTGGCTGATGTTTTGGTCACTTTTGAATGCTGGCGGTGCTTTCACTCTAGTGGTAGCATGAGACGGAGTCTACAACCCACACAAGTGGCTCAGGTAGTGCAGCTCATCCAGGATGGCACATCAATGCGAGCTGTGGCAAGAAGGTTTGCTGTGTCTGTCAGCGTAGTGTCCAGAGCATGGAGGCGCTACCAGGAGACAGGCCAGTACATCAGGAGACGTGGAGGAGGCCGTAGGAGGGCAACAACCCAGCAGCAGGACCGCTACCTCCACATTTGTGCAAGGAGGAGCAGGAGGAGCACTGCCAGAGCCCTGCAAAATGACCTCCAGCAGGCCACAAATGTGCATGTGTCTGCTCAAACGGTCAGAAACAGACTCCATGAGGGTGGTATGAGGGCCCGACGTCCACAGGTGGGGGGTTGTGCTTACAGCCCAACACCGTGCAGGACGTTTGGCATTTGCCAGAGAACACCAAGATTGGCAAATTCGCCACTGGCGCCCTGTGCTCTTCACAGATGAAAGCAGGTTCACACTGAGCACATGTGACAGACGTGACAGAGTCTGGAGACGCCGTGGAGAACGTTCTGCTGCCTGCAACATACTCTAGCATGACCGGTTTGGCGGTGGGTCAGTCATGGTGTGGGGTGGCATTTCTTTGGGGGGCCGCACAGCCCTCCATGTGCTCGCCAGAGGTAGCCTGACTGCCATTAGGTACCGAGATGAGATCCTCAGACCCCTTGTGAGACCATATGCTGGTGCGGTTGGCCCTGGGTTCCTCCTAATGCAAGACAATGCTAGACCTCATGTGGCTGGAGTGTGTCAGCAGTTCCTGCAAGAGGAAGGCATTGATGCTATGGACTGGCCCGCCCGTTCCCCAGACCTGAATCCAATTGAGCACATCTGGGACATCATGTCTCGCTCCATCCACCAACGCCACGTTGCACCACAGACTGTCCAGGAGTTGGCGGATGCTTTAGTCCAGGTCTGGGAGGAGATCCCTCAGGAGACCATCCGCCACCTCATCAGGAGCATGCCCAGCGTCATACAGGCACGTGGAGGCCACACACACTACTGAGCCTAATTTTGACTTGTTTTAAGGACATTACATCAAAGTTGGATCAGCCTGTAGTGTGGTTTTCCACTTTAATTTTGAGTGTGACTCCAAATCCAGACCTCCATGGGATGATACATTTGATTTCCATTGATAATTTGTGTAATTTTGTCAGCACATTCAACTATGTAAAGAAAAAAGTATTTAATAAGATTATTTCATTCATTCAGATCTAAAATGTGTTAATTTAGTGTTCCCTTTATTTTTTTGAGCAGTAATAACACTACCGTTCAAAAGTTTGGGTTCATTAGAAATGTCCTTGTTTTCTAAAGTAAAACAATTTATTTGTCCATTAAAATAACATCAAATTGACCAGAAATACAGTGTAGACACTGTTAATGTTGTAAATGGCTATTGTAGCTGGAAGCAGCTGATTTTTAATGGAATATCTACATAGGTGTACAGAACCATCAGTCCTGTGTTCTAATAATAATAACAATAATAATAAGCCATTTAGCAGACGCTTTTATCCAAAGTGACTTACAGTCATGCGTGCATAAATTTTTTTTTGGCACGTTGTGTTTGCTAATCCAAGTTTATAAGTTTAAAAGGCTAATTGATCATTAGAAAACCCTTTTGCAATTATGTTGGCACAGCTGAAAACTGTTGTGCTGATTAAAGAAGCAATACAACTGGCCTTCTTGAGACTAGTTGAGTATCTGGAGCATCAGCAATTGTGGGTTCGATTACAGGCTCAAATTGGCCAGAAACAAATAACTTTCTTCTGAAACTCGTCAGTATATTCTTGTTCTAAGAAATGAAGGCTATTCCATGCGAGAAATTGCCAAGAAACTGAAGATCTCGTACAGCGCAATTTGTCTCTAACCAGAATAGAAAGAGGAGTGGGAGGCCCCGGTGCACAACTGAGCAAGAGGACAAATACATTATGAGTGTCTAGTTTGAGAAACAGGCACCTCACAGGTCCTCAACTGGCAGCTTCATAAAATATTACCCGCAAAACACCAGTCTATACGTCAACCTCCCGAGTTGCGCAGTGGTCGAAGGCACTGGATCGCAGTGCTAGCTGTGCCACTAGAGATCCTGGTTCGAATCCAGGCTCTGCTGTAGCCGGCTGCAACCGGGAGACCAATGGGGCGGCGCACAATGGCCGGCAGGGAGGTAGCTCAGTTGGTAGAGCATGGTGTTTGCAACGCCAGGGTTGTGGGTTCGTTTCCCACGGGGGGCCAGTATGAGAAAAAAAAAAAAAAAGAATCATGTATGCACTAACTGTAAGTCGCTCTGGATAAGAGCGTCTGCTAAATAATGTAAAATGTAAATGTAAAACAGTGAAGAGGCGACTCCGGGATGCTGACCTTCTAGGCAGAGTTGCAAAGAAAAAGCCATATCTTAATCTTTTCTTTTTATTGGCCAGTCTGAGATATGGCTTTACACAGCCTGGAGGTGTGTTGGGTAGTCACACTAAGCCCAAACCAGATGGGATGGCGTATCTCTGCAGAATGCTGTGGTAGCCATGCTGGTTAAGTGTGCCATGATTATCTGTTCAGGAATCTTATGGTTTGGGGGTAGAAGTTGTTAAGAAGCCTTTTGGACCTAGACTTCCGCTTGCCGTGCGGTAGCAGAGAGAACAGTCTATGACTAGGGTGGCTGTAGTCTTTGATAATTTTTAGGGCCTTCCTCTGACAACGCCTGGTATAGAGGTCCTGGATGGCAGGAAGCTTGACCCCAGTGATGTACAGAGCCATACGCACTACCCTCTGTAGTGCCTTGCGGTCGGAGGCCGAGCAGTTGCCATACCAGGCGGTGATGCAACCAGTCAGGATGCTCTCGATGGTTTAGCTGTATAACTTTTTGAGGATCTGAGGACCCATGCCAACTCTTTTCAGTCTCCTGAGGGGGAATAGGCTTTGTCGTGCCCTCTTCGCTATTGTCTTGGTGTGTTTGGACCATGAAAATTTGTTGGTGATGTGGACACCAAGGAACTTGAAGCTCTCAACCTGTTCCACTACAGCCCCGTCGGTAAGAATGGGGGCGTGCTCAGTCCTCTTTTTTTCCCCCCTGTAGTCCACGATCATCTCCTTTGTCTTGATCACATTGAGGCAGAGGTTGTTATCCTGGCACCACACGGCCAGGTCTCTGACCTCCTCCCTATAGGCTGTCTCATCATTGTCGGTGATCAGGCCTACCACTGTTGTGTCGTTGGAAAACTTAATGATGGTGTTGGAGTCGTGCCTGGCCATGCAGTCATGTGTGAACAGGGAGTACAGGAGGGGACTGAGCATGCACCCCTGAGGGGCCCCCATGTTGAGGATCAGCGTGGCAGATGTGTTGTTACCTACCCTTACCACCTGGGGGCGGCCCGTCAGGAAGTCCAGGATCCAGTTGCAGAGGGAGGTATTTAGTTCCAGGGTCCTTAGCTTAGTGAGGAGCTTTGTGGGCACTATGGTGTTGAACACTGAGCTGTAGTCAATGAAAAGCATTCTCACGTAGGTTTTCCTCTTGTCCAGGTGGGAAAGGGCAGTGTTGAGTGCAATAGAGATTGCATCATCTGTGGATATGTTGGGGCGGTATGCAAATTGGAGTGGGTCTAGGGTTTCTGGGATAAGGGTGTTGATGTGAGCCATGACCAGCCTTTCAAAGCACTTCATGGCTACAGACGTGAGTGCTACGGGTCGGTAGTCATTAAGGCAGGTTATCTTAGTGTTCTTGGGCACAGGGACTATGGTGGTCTGCTTGAAACATGTTGGTATTACAGACTCAGTCAGGGACATGTTGAAAATGTCAGTGAAGACACTTGCCAGTTGGTCAGCGCATGCTCGGAGTACACGTCCTGGTAATCCGTCTGGTCCTGCGGCCTTGTGAATGTTGACCTGCTTAAAAGCCTTACTCACATCGGCTACAGAGAGCTTGATCACATAGTCATCCGGAACAGCTGATGCTCTCATGCATAATTCAATGTTGCTTGCCTCGAAGCGAGCATAGAAGTGATTTAGCTCGTCTGGTAGGCTTGTCATCAAGGCAAAGGTTGGCTACTTTGAAGAATCTCATATAAAATATAATTTGATTTGTTTAACACTTTTTTGGTTACTACATGATTCCATATGTGTTATTTCATATAAAGAAAAACCCTGGAATGAGTAGGTGTGTCCAAACTTTTGACTGGTACTGTGTGTATATGTATGTATATATATATATATATATATATATATATATATATATATATATATATATATATATATATATATACACACTACATACATACATACATACATACATACATACATACATACAGTGGGGAGAACAAGTATTTGATAACCTGCAAAATCGGCAGTGTTTCCTACTTACAAAGCATGTAGAGGTCGGTAATTTTTATCATAGGTACACTTCAACTGTGAGAAACGGAATCTTAAAACAAAAATCCAGAAAATCCCATTGTATGATTTTTAAGTAATTAATTTGCATTTTATTGCATGACATAAGTATTTGATCACCTACCAACCAGTAAGAATTCCGGCTCTCACAGACCTGTTAGTTTTTCTTTAAGAAGCCCTCCTGTTCTCCACTCATTACCTGTATTAACTGCACCTGTTTGAACTTGTTACCTGTATAAAAAGACACCTGTCCACACACTCAATCAAACAGACTCCAACCTCTCCACAATGGCCAAGAACATAGAGCTGTGTAAGGACATCAGGGATAAAATTATAGACCTGCACAAGGCTGGGATGGGCTACAGGACAATAGGCAACCAGCTTGGTGAGAAGGCAACAACTGTTGGCGCAATTATTAGAAAATGGAAGAAGTTCAAGATGACGGTCAATCACCCTCGGTCTGGGGCTCCATGCAAGATCTCACCTCGTGGCGCATCAATGATCATGAGGAAGGTGAGGGATCAGCCCAGAACTACACGGCAGGACCTGGTCAATGACCTGAAGAGAGCTGGAACCACAGTCTCAAGGAAAACTATTAGTAACACACTACGCCGTCATGGATTAAAATCCTGCAGCGCACGCAAGGTCCCCCTGCTCAAGCCAGCGCATGTCCAGGCCCGTCTGAAGTTTGCCAATGACCATCTGGATGATCCAGAGGAGGAATGGGAGAAGGTCATGTGGTCTGATGAGACAAAAATAGAGCTTTTTGGTCTAAACTCCACTCGCCGTGTTTAGAGAAGAAGGATGAGTTCAACCCCAAGAACACCATCCCAACCGTGAAGCATGGAGGTGGAAACATCATTCTTTGGGGATGCTTTTCTGCAAAGGGGATAGGACGACTGCACCGTATTGAGGGGAGGATGGATGGGGCCATGTATCGCGAGATCTTGGCCAACAACCTCCTTCCCTCAGTAAGAGCATTGAAGATGGGTCGTGGCTGGGTCTTCCAGCATGACAACGACCCGAAACACACAGCCAGGGCAACTAAGGAGTGGCTCCGTAAGAAGCATCTCAAGGTCCTGGAGTGGCCTAGCCAGTCTCCAGACCTGAACCCAATAGAAAATCTTTGGAGGGAGCTGAAAGTCCATATTGCCCAGCGACAGCCCCGAAACCTGAAGGATCTGGAGAAGGTCTGTATGGAGGGTGGGCCAAAATCCCTGCTGCAGTGTGTGCAAACCTGGTCAAGACCTACAGGAAACGTATGATCTCTGTAATTGCAAACAAAGGTTTCTGTACCAAATATTAAGTTCTGCTTTTCTGATGTATCAAATACTTATGTCATGCAATAAAATGCAAATTAATTACTTAAAAATCATACAATGTGATTTTCTGGATTTTTGTTTTAGATTCCGTCTCTCACAGTTGAAGTGTACCTATGATAAAAATTACAGACCTCTACATGCTTTGTAAGTAGGAAAACCTGCAAAATCGGCAGTGTATCAAATAGTTGTTCTCCCCACTGTATATGACTCAATACAGTAGTATGAGATCTGTATGTAAGACATTCACGTTTGACATTTTAGTCATTTAGCAGATGCTCTTATCCAGAGTGACTTATAGTTAGTGCATTCATCTTATGATTGCCAGGTAAGACAACTACATATCACAGTCAAATATACAGTATACAAACATTCCATTCCAGCTAAACAATGGAAATATCATATTCTATGGGATATATAGCGTTTTGCAAAAAACACATTTTAATACACACTTAAAATATATTAATTACAAATCTGAGAACAGTAATATTTTAGACACACATGAAGGTACCCATAAGCATTCATTTCTGGTGAGAAAACACAAATATGTAAAATTTGTGGATATAGAAATTTGAAATAAACTCTTCAATAAACATCTGTTTAACCATAGCCAAAACGTGATTCCCCAATAGCACTAAATAATCTATAATTTAAATGCATCCATGTGGGAATGGCACGTTCAAAATATGGCATGCCCCAACATGGTTCCTTTCCACATTTCAAGTCAAATGAAAGATAATAAACTAAACAATTGACTCAACATTTGTTTCCACTGAAGGTTGTCCAGCTGGCTGCACATTCAGCAGTCCTGTGTCTGTGGTGGGGACTGTCGTTGTTTAGTTTTTACAAGTGTCCCTGACTCCCTGCAGTAGTGAATCTAGTTTCTCTGTATGTGTGAAGCTGCACCAGCTTTAAGCCCTCTGGCTACTGGGTAGCTAGCTATCTGTCTTCCTCTGCTCTGCATAGTTCTGTAGCCACAGGGGTTTGCCCTCCCCTGAATACACAGGCACTGAACACTAGGAAACTTGGCACATGGGGCCTTCACCCGACCCCAAACCTCTCTCCCCTAGTTATCAACACAGTCATGGCCATTGCTTAGCCCGTGAGAAAACATCTTTCTCTGCATGTGAAACTATCCCACTCACGTTCTCTTCCTGCTTTCTTCTCTATTTTCTCCAAGGCAAATTGCCTAAAGAGGAGGAAAATCACATGATATAAATGTTATTTTTGCCACTGGAGGTTCTGTTTGACTGGGTGCATTGGAGAAATGGCACCACATCCTTCTTTTTGCTCCCTGGGAGAGAAGTATAATGCCATCACTAGCAACTCTATGCTGAAAAACGGACTTTACTGAGGATGTAAAAAAAATAAAAAATAATGTTGGATGTATTAATTTCTATTCAGAGTCAGTCTAGACAGTCAATATTGATTCGTGAAGGATCCTGTGCAGTGTGCATGCATCCATCCACCAGTCATTGCTAAACGGTACTCAACCTTTTCTTGTGTGGCCTCAGGAGTACCCAACCAAATTCCAGTACTTTGGTCTCCGTCACACTCTTGGAACACACCAGTATGTCAAATTCAACGATGTCTGACATAGGTGTGATCATTTGGGAGAATATGCTTTGTTTATACTATGATATTCTAATTTAATATAAAGAGGTTATTTATTTTTCTAGTCCAAATGTTTGACAGACTGGCTCTCATATGACTTAGCTATGCTAATTATGCTCAATCTTGTAACCTGGAAGGGGGAGAAAGTAAGGAACTTGTCTGTCGGCCTTGCATTAAAGAACATAATTGGTTAAGGAAAACTGTGATAAATAAAAAAGTATATCAGTTTCACTTAAGGACCAAAGGATTGACAGCCGTCCCATATAGATTGCAAAATAGTTGGGAAGAGATCTTTGACGTACCAATCCCATGGCATAGTGTTTATGAACTGACACGCAAAACGACACCGGATTCAAAAATTAGAATCTTTCAATTTTAATTATTATATAAAATTCTTGCTACCAATAGAATGTTATTTATATGGGGGATACAATCTTCCCAGCTCTGCAGATTTTGCTGTGAAGAGATAGAATCATTAGATCATTTGTTTTGGTTCTGTCCATTTGTAGCTTGTTTTTGGACACAGGTCCAGGAATGGCTAAAGGATTGCAATATTTACCTGGAACTAACCTTGCAGATAGCATTACTGGGTGATCTGAAAAGTCATAGTCAATCAATCAATAATATAATAATACTTTTAGCAAAAATGTTTATTTTTAATTCACAATCTGTAGAAGCAATGAGAATAGAAAGGTTCAGAACTTTTGTAAAACATCACAGTATGGTTGAAATATATATGGCAAATAGAAATCCTATATGGATGGTGTTAAGAGATAGATGGGAGGTATTGAATAGAGTTGAAGGATGGGACTAATAACAAATAACAACAAATAATAACAAAGATAGCTAATAATGTAAGCATACTGTGTCCATAATAAGTATATAGGTTGTATGTTGGGAGCTTTTGGGAAAGAGCACAGTTAGAAAGATATGGCATTTAGAAGCAAACCGGATGGACATCATGAAAATTATCGGAGAGGTTGAGAGTAGAAGAGGTTCAGGAGCAAAAAAAATAAATAAATATATATATATATATATATATATATATATATATATATGGATATAGAATTATTGTAAAATTAACTCTGTCCATAAGGTGTAGATAGTAATTATAGACCGGAAGTAGAGGCCTGGGCGTTGTTGTTCACTAATTTACTCCAAGTAGGGAAAGGATGGTGGGGTTGAAAAGTAATAAAGGGGAATATATATATATATAAAAAAAAAAAAACATGGGGGATTGGAAGTGATGCAGACAATTACATTGATAGAAGATACAATCTATCTGCAATATTAAGCTGATCCATCCCCCCAGAAAAAATAATAAAAATCTTGTAACCTGGTGTTGATATGCTTACGGCCACTTTGCGGAGAATGTATAACTGTGGTAGACAAGGGTTGATTATATCCAACATGGTATTATTTTTTGGAACCTTGAAACATCTGCTCAGTATTATATTAATGATTTTATATTAATACTTATTTAGAATCATCAATGCTGTCTATGATTGGCAGGCTATATAACAATGATATTATACATGTTTTGTAATAAAAAAAGTATTGACTGTTACTGTTTCATATTTCATTTTCAGCTAACGTTATATCTCAATGGAAGATGAGCCAATTGAAAATCAACAGGTTCTGCAACTCGAGAGCTTCAGGATGTGTGTAACACGGCCATCTTGTGGTAGGTATCAGCATCACACACACACTATTAAACTGTGGGATGAGGCTGGAATGGACTGATAGTACATGGATATACAGTGGGGGAAAAAAGTATTTAGTCAGCCACCAATTGTGCAAGTTCTCCCACTTAAAAAGATGAGAGAGGCCTGTCATTTTCATCATAGGTACACGTCAACTATGACAGACAAAATGAGAAGAAAAAAATCCAGAAAATCACATTGTAGGATTTTTTATGAATTTATTTGCAAATTATGGTGGAAAATAAGTATTTGGTCAATAACAAAAGTTTCTCAATACTTTGTTATATACCCTTTGTTGGCAATGACACAGGTCAAACGTTTTCTGTAAGTCTTCACAAGGTTTTCACACACTGTTGCTGGTATTTTGGCCCATTCCTCCATGCAGATCTCCTCTAGAGCAGTGATGTTTTGGGGCTGTCGCTGGGCAACACAGACTTTCAACTCCCTCCAAAGATTTTCTGTGGGGTTGAGATCTGGAGACTGGCTAGGCCACTCCAGGACCTTGAAATGCTTCTTACGAAGCCACTCCTTCGTTGCCCGGGCGGTGTGTTTGGGATCATTGTCATGCTGAAAGACCAGGCCACGTTTCATCTTCAATGCCCTTGCTGATGGAAGGAGTTTTTCACTCAAAATCTCACGATACATGGCCCCATTCATTATTTCCTTTACACGGATCAGTCGTCCTGGTCCCTTTGCAGAAAAACAGCCCCAAAGCATGATGTTTCCACCCCCATGCTTCACAGTAGGTATGGTGTTCTTTGGATGCAACTCAGCATTCTTTGTCCTCCAAACACGACGAGTTGAGTTTTTACCAAAAAGTTCTATTTTGGTTTCATCTGACCATATGACATTCTCCCAATCCTCTTCTGGATCATCCAAATGCACTCTAGCAAACTTCAGACGGGCCTGGACATGTACTGGCTTAAGCAGGGGGACACGTCTGGCACTGAGTCCCTGGCGGCGTAGTGTGTTACTGATGGTAGGCTTTGTTACTTTGGTCCCAGCTCTCTGCAGGTCATTCACTAGGTCCCCCCGTGTGGTTCTGGGATTTTTGCTCACCGTTCTTATGATCATTTTGACCCCACGGGGTGAGATCTTGCGTGGAGCCCCAGATCGAGGGAGATTATCAGTGGTCTTGTATGTCTTCCATTTCCTAATAATTGCTCCCACAGTTGAATTTCTTCAAACCAAGCTGCTTACCTATTGCAGATTCAGTCTTCCCAGCCTGGTGCAGGTCTACAATTTTGTTTCTGGTGTCCTTTGACAGCTCTTTGGTCTTGGCCATAGTGGAGTTTGGAGTGTGACTGTTTGAGGTTGTGGACAGGTGTCTTTTATACTGATAACAAGTTCAAACAGGTGCCATTAATACAGGTAACGAGTGGAGGACAGAGGAGCCTCTTAAAGAAGAAGTTAAAGGTCTGTGAGAGCCAGAAATCTTGCTTGTTTGTAGGTTACCAAATACTTATTTTCCACCATAATTTGCAAATAAATTCATTAAAAATCCTACAATGTGATTTTCTGGATTTTTTTCTCTCAATTTGTCTGTCATAGTTGACGTGTACCTATGATGAAAAGTACAGGCCTCTCTCATCTTTTTAAGTGGGAGAACTTGCACAATTGGTGGCTGACTAAATACTTTTTTTCCCCACTGTACATTGGTTGTCTACAAATAATCATATGTCAACAAAACATACAATGGAGTAAAAAAACCTTAAATGTTAGGTTATAGAGTAAAACAGTTATAAACTCACTAATCTCATAAGCATACAGTAGGTTAGTGGAATCAATTGTACAGTAGTATGGTCATTGAACAGCAGGAAATATCCCAAAGGAAGAGTGTGTCTGTCAATGTAACTATGATGAACACTGTGATAGACTACATAGCCCTTCTTATCATAAAAGTACCGTATGTATTTATGATTCATGTAACATTGTGATACTTCCGATTTAATGCAGCCTAATTACAGCATATGCTCAGACAGACTGGATTTACCACTTGTATTTCCTATTTGATGTTACCATACAGAGCAATGGCAACAGTGAAAGCCACCTTGTTTTGTGCAGGTACTTACACGTTCTAAACGGTTTTGTTCATACAGTTGAAGTCGGAAGTTTACATACACTTAGGTTGGTCATTAAAACTTGTTTTTCAACCACTTAACACATTTCTTGTTAACAAACTATAGTTTTGGCAAGTCGGTTAGGACATCTACTTTGTGCATGACACGTAATTTTTCCAACAATTGTTTACAGACAGATTATTTCACTTATATTTCACTGTATCACAATTCCAGTGGGTCAGAAGTTTACTACACTAAGTTGACTGTGGATTTAAACAGCTTGGAAAATTCCAGAAAATTATGTCATGGCTTTAGAAGCTTCTGATAGGCTAATTTACATAATTTGAGTCAATTGGAGGTGTACCTGGGGATGTATTTCAAGGCCTACCTTCAAACTCAGTGCCTCTTTGCTTGACATCATGGGGAAATCAAAAGAAATCAGCCAAGACCTCAGAAAAAACATTGTAGACCTCCACAAGTCTGGTTCATCCCTGGGAGCAATTTCCAAATGCCTGAAGGTACCACGTTCATCTGTACAAATAATAGTACGCAAGTATAAACACCATGGGACCACGCAGCCGTCATACCGCTCAGGAAGGAGACGCGTTCTGTCTCCTAGAGATGAACGTACTTTGGTGCGAAAAGTGCAAATCAATCCCAGAACAACAGCAAAAGGACCTTGTGAAGATGCAGGAGGAAACAAGGATTTCTTATAAGCGTCCGGATTAGTGTCCCGCTCCTTGAAAGCGGCAGCTCGGTGCGGATGTTGCCTGTAAAACATGGCTTCTGGTTGGGATACGTACGTACGGTCACTGTAGGGAAGACGTCATCGATGTACTTACAGTGAGGGAAAAAAGTATTTGATCCCCTGCTGATTTTGTACGTTTGCCCACTGACAAATAAATGATCAGTCTATAATTTTAATGGTAGGTTTATTTGAACAGTGAGAGACAGAATAACAAAAACATCCAGAAAAACACATGTCAAAAATGTTATACAATGATTTGCATTTTAATGAGGGAAATAAGTATTTGACCCCCTCTCAATCAGAATGATTTCTGGCTTCCAGGTGTCTTTTATACAGGTAACGAGCTCTGATTAGGAGCACACTCTTAAAGGGAGTGCTCCTAATCTCAGCTTGTTACCTGTATAAAAGACACCTGTCCACAGAAGCAATCAATCAATCAGATTCCAAACTCTCCACCATGGCCAAGACCAAAGAGCTCTCCAAGGATGTCAGGGACAAGATTGTAGACCTACACAAGGCTGGAATGGGCTACAAGACCATCGCCAAGCAGCTTGGTGAGAAGGTGACAACAGTTGGTGCGATTATTGGCAAATGGAAGAAACACAAAAGACCTGTCAATCTCCCTCGGCCTGGGGCTCCATGCAAGATCTCACCTCGTGGAGTTGCGATGATCATGAGAACGGTGAGGAATCAGCCCAGAACTACACAGGAGGATCTTGTCAATGATCTCAAGGCAGCTGGGACCATAGTCACCAAGAAAACAATTGGTAACACACTACGCCGTGAAGGACTGAAATCCTGCAGCGCCCGCAAGGTCCCCCTGCTCAAGAAAGCACATATACAGGGCCGTCTGAAGTTTGCCAATGAACATCTGAATGATTCAGAGGAGAACTGGGTGAAAGTGTTGTGGTCAGATGAGACCAAAATGGAGCTCTTTGGCATCAACTCAACTCGCCGTGTTTGGAGGAGGAGGAATGCTGCCTATGACCCCAAGAACACCATCCCCACCATCAAACATGGAGGTGAAAACATTATGCTTTGGGGGTGTTTTTCTGCTAAGGGGACAGGACAACTTCACCGCATCAAAGGGATATGGACGGGGCCATGTACCGTCAAATTTTGGGTGAGAACCTCCTTCCCTCAGCCAGGGCATTGAAAATGGGTCGTGGATGGGTATTCCAGCATGAAAATGACCCAAAACACACGGCCAAGGCAACAAAGGAGTGGCTCAAGAAGAAGCACATTAAGGTCCTGGAGTGGCCTAGTGTCACACCCTGGCTCTGGGACTCTATATGTTGAGCCAGGGTGTGTTCATTCATTGTGTTTATTTCTATGTTGGTAATTCTGTTGTGTTTACTTCTATGTTGGCTAGAGTGACTCCCAATCAGAGGCAACGAGTGTCAGCTGTTGTTGGTTGTCTCTGATTGGGAGCCATATTTATACTATCTATTTTCCCTTTGTGTTTGTGGGTTCTTGTTCCGTGTTCGGTCATTGTTACCGTGGACTTCACGAGTCGTTTCTTGTTTTGTTGATTGTGTTCTATTATCACTAAAGATAATAAAGTTAAACATGTTCGTTCATCACGCTGCGCCTTGGTCTGTTCAATACGACGATCGTGACACCTAGCCAGTCTCCAGACCTTAATCCCATAGAAAATCTGTGGAGGGAGCTGAAGGTTCGAGTTGCCAAACGTCAGCCTCGAAACCTTAATGACTTGGAGAAGATCTGCAAAGAGGAGTGGGACAAAAATCCCTCCTGAGATGTGTGCAAACCTGGTGGCCAACTACAAGAAACATCTGACCTCTGTGATTGCCAACAAGGGTTTTGCCACCAAGTACTAAGTCATGTTTTGCAGAGGGGTCAAATACTTATTTCCCTCATTAAAATGCAAATCAATTTATAAATTTTTTTACATGCATTTTTCTAGATTTTTTTGTTGTTATTCTGTCTCTCACTGTTCAAATAAACCTACCATTAAAATGATAGACTGATCATGTCTTTGTCATTGGGCAAACTTACAAAATCAGCAAGGGATCAAATAATTTTAATATAATATATTAAATTAAATATCAAATACTTATTTCCCTCACTGTAAGTGCATCGATGACGTCTTCCCTACAGTGACCGTACGTACATATCCCAACCAGAAGCCATGTTTTATAGGCAACATCCGCACCGAGCTGCCGCTTTCAAGGAGCGGGACAATAATCCGGACGCTTATAAGAAATCCCGCTATGCCCTCAGACAAACCATCAAACAGGCAAAGCGTCAATACAGGACTAAGATTAAATCCAACTACACCGGCTCTGATGCTCATCGGATGTGGCAAGGCTGGCAAACTATTACGGACTACAAAGGGAAACCCAGCCGCGAGCTGCCCAGTGACGCCAGCCTATCAGACGAGCTAAATGCCTTTTATGCTCGCTTTGAGGCAAGCAACACTGAAGCATGCATGAGAGCACCAGCTGTTCCGGACGACTGTGTGATCATGCTCTCCGTAGCCAATGTGAGCAAGACCGGTCAACATTCACAAGGGCACGGGGCCAGACGGATTACCAGGACGTGTACTCCGAGCATGCGCGGACCAACTGGCAAGTGTCTTCACTGACATTTTCAACCTCTCCCTGACCGAGTCTGTAATATCTACCTGTTTCAAGCAGACCACCATAGTCCCTGTGCCCAAGAAAGCGAAGGTAACCTGTCTAAATGACTACCACCCCGTAGCACTCACGTCGGTAGCCATGAAGTGCTTTGAAAGGCTGGTCATGGCTCACATCAACACCATCATCCCGGAAACCCTAGACCCACTCCAGTTCGCATACCGCCCCAACAGATCCACAGATGACGCAATCCACACTGCCCTTTCCCACCTGGACAAAAGGAACACCATGTGAGAATGCTGTTCATTGACTACAGCTCAGCATTCAACACCATAGTGCCCACAAAGCTCATCACTATGCTAAGGACCCTGGGACTAAACACCTCCCTCTGCAACTGGATCCTGGACTTCCTGACGAGCCACCCCCAGGTGGTAAGAGTAGGCAACAACACATCTGCCACGTTGATCCTCAACACTGGGGCCCCTCAGGGGTGTGTGCTTAGTCCCCTCCTGTACTCCCTGTTCACCCACGACTGCGTGGCCAAGCACGACTCCAACACCATCATTAAGTTTGCTGATGACACAACAGTGGTAGGCCTGATCACCGACAACAATGAGACAGCCTATAGGGAGGAGGTTAGAGACCTGGCAGTGTGGTGCCAGGACAACCACCTCCCTCAATGTGAGCAAGACAAAGGAGCTGATCATGGACTACAGGAAAAGGAGGGCCGAACAGACCCCCATTAACATCGACGGGGCTGTAGATGAGCGGGTCGAGAGTTTCAAGTTCCTTGGTGTCCACATCACCAACTAACTATCATGGTCCAAACACACCAAGACAGTCGTGAAGAGGGCATGACACCTTTTCCCCCTCAGGAGACTGAAAAGATTTGGCATGGGTCTCCAGATCCTCAAAGTTCTACAGCTGCACCATCGAGATCATCCTGACCAGTTGCATCACCGCCTGATATGGCAACTGCTCTGCATCCGACCGTAAGGCGCTACAGAGGGTAGTGCGTACGGCCCAGTACATCACTGGGGCCAAGCTTCCTGCCATCCAGGACCTATATACCAGGCGGTGTCAGAGGAAGGACCAATAAATTGTCAAAGACTCCAGTCACCCAAGTCATAGACTGTCCTCTCTGCTACCGCACGGCAAGCGGTAACGGAGGGCCAAGTCTAGGTCCAAAAAGCTCCTTAACAGCTTCTACCCCCAAACCATAAGACTACTGAACAATTAATCAAATGGCCACCCAGACTATTTACATTGACACCCTGCTGCTACTCGCTGTTTATTATCTATGCATAGTCACTTTACCCCTACCTACATGTACATTGACTCGGTACCAGTACCCCCCCTATTATTCAATGTGATCTAAAAGGCAAAGCTGATCCTAAATCAGCAGTCCTACTCTGAGTGGCTTGATACATACAGACCCTGACCTCTGTGTATAGGGCTCACCTCCTGGTGTAGTAACTTTGCCTTTGACCCCTGGACCTGCCTTTGGATTGGAATCAGGTTTTTGTTGGAGTTCGAGCTGTTCAGATTTCGTCCATAATATCTCCTCACAACATGACTGGCATAAAGAACCAAATTCACGGTCTTTCTCTTGGTGTTTCTAGCTCTCTTTCTCTCCCCCACATTCACTCACTCACCTCTCTCAGGCTAAAGGGTGATCTTACCTATAATTACAAGGGGCCAAGGACAACGGATGACATCGTAGAATTCACCAACAGGGTAGCAGGTTAAGTCATAGGACTCTTACAAAATGCAGTTTTGAGTCAACATCTCTTATGGGTGATATAAATGAGTACATAATCGCTTAATGTAAGTCTATATAAATTAATTTACCAGACGAAAATGGCTATACATGCCCTGCATGTAGGCATATGAATCCTGTAGTCTCACTGGACATTAGCCAAGTAAAACTCAACTCCACGATGCACTTCACATCAACGGAGTTGTGCGGCGACTAGTGTGGGCGGACTGGAGCTCCTACATCACATGAAATTAAGTTATCAAAAACTACAGATTTCAGCAGCCAAAGAATAGCATGCAATTACGTGGGACAATTACGTTCGGCCATGTCGGAGTCAAAGCTGCCTAGTAAAGTCAGTCAGAATGATGTGCTATAGACAAGGTTGGAAGGTGCCATTTTAATTCCACTGCCACCAGTACATTTCAGATCCCCTTCAGTGTATGAGCACCAGCTCGCCACACTCTTGCATCACATTTCTGAAGCTGGGAGCATTACTGCAAGAGCACAGGCTCTGCACACTGAAAAGGTTTTTGAAGAACAACTGTAGTAAATAGTCTAATATTAAAATCGGAATAGTAAAATCATCTTTTCAGTAATACAGTGTGAAAACACATCTCATGGTGCTTTAAAGAGAAACAGTCTAGTCAGTATTGTCACAGGCCGGCTCATAGCCTGTGGCAAAAATGAGGGGACATGAACAGGTATAGGCCAATCAAAAGGTTCTTTATTGTAAACCAAAAACTATTAACTTTAAACAAAGAAAAAGGAATGAGAAATGTCATAATGTAGGGTGTAGGTAAGGTGCATGGATGCATGAATCTGTGTGTGTGAACATGACTGAGTGGAAACTAAGTAGACCTACAAAGGAACAAACCAAACAGGATCGTACCTGGAGGAGCAGGAAGAGAGAGAGAGAGGTTAGTGAAGCAGTTTTCAATACCCTGAGCCCAGGTGGCTCCAATCACACCAACTCCAATCACTAACGACCCTCTGTCTGCAGGAGGAACCGCCCCTGCACTGCAGAGGGGCCGTGACACTCCCCTCCTTAAAATGAGGGTCCCACCCTCAACCCAAATTACGACCCAATATATTTAAAACAATCCAAAATTCCTCCCAAAAACCAAAAAAATACAAACAGATACCAGTCCCGGCTTCCAACAGTAGCCCCGTGTCCCCTAGCTGAATGTCCGTCCTCAAACTCAGCAGCCCTGGTACCTGGGGAGCAATTTAAGAGAAAAGAGGCGCAGACAGCCCGCAGGGGTCAGCAGAGAGAAAATACAAACTAGGCTAAAGGAGCATGGGACAGAGCATCAGCAATGATATTATCCTTACCACTAATATGTCTAATATCGAGGTTGAATGGTTGCAAGAACAAAGCCCAATGCATCAGGTGCTGGTTTGGATTTTGCAGTGCTGTAAAGCCCAAATGAGACCTAAAGCCTCCTTTTTAATTACAGAATAGTTCTGCTGATACTTATTAAATTTCCGGGAAAAGAAACTGACTGGACACTCAACATTGTCATCATTTTCCTGGAGAAGCACAGCCCCAGCACCAATTTGACTGGCATCTACCTGCAATTTGAAAGGTTTCCCAAAATTTGGTGCTGCCAACACGGGTGCCAAACACAAAAGAGCCTTAACTGCATCAAATGCCTCTTGACACTGGGTGGACCAGATAAATTCAGCCTTGCCCTTCAGATTGGTCAGGGGGGACACTACTACCGAAAAGTTTACAGAAAGCACGGTAGTACCCCGCCATTCCCAGGAAGCGCATCAGTTCTTTCTTTGTGGAGGGCTGGGGGAACTGCTTCACAGCCTGAACCTTGGCTTCCACGGGACAGACAACACCCTGACCCACAACCTTGCCTAGGTATGTGACTGTAGCTTCAGCAAACTCACACTTTGCCAAATTGATAGTCAACCTGGCCCACACCAGTCTTTCGAACAGGGCTTGCACTCTACAGACATGCTCCTCCCAAGAGTCTGAGTATACGACCACGTCATCCAAATACACGGCACACCCTTCCAGACCTGAGACCACCCGATTCATCAGCCTCTGGAAGGTGGCTGGAGCATTCCGCAAGCCGAAAGGCATCACTGTATAAGAGAACAAACCAGATGGAGTTATAAAGGCAGCAATCTCACAAGCTCTTTTGGTAAGGGGTACTTGCCAATATCCCTTTAAGAGATCAAATTTGCTAACATACTTTGCCGACCCAACTTGATCAATACAGTCCTTCATCCTAGGAAGAGGGTAAAGGTCTGCTTTAGTAACATTGTTAACTTTTCTATAATCAGTGCAAGGTCTAAAAGTGGAATCAGACTTCTTGACCAGAAGACAGGGTGAAGCCCAATTTGAACAACATGGCTCCGCATTACCATTGTCCAACATATACTGCACCTCTGTTTCCAACTGCAGTCTGTTCTCCTGAGATACACGATAAAATCTCTGTTTAATAGGCTTAGCATCTCCGATATCTATGTCATGCTCAATTAAATGGGTTCGATAGAGTGTCAGAAAACAAAACAGGGTAGCTTCTAATAAGAGCTACCAATTCATCACGTTTCTCAGAGTCTAAATGATCTACCAAAACCAAGGTTTTGCAAAGTCTGGGAGTTTTTCAACCGACCTTGTAAGACCTCATCCGAAACCCTAACTACCTCCTCTTCTCCCCCCTCCACAAAGTTAAAGCCACAAGATGTAGTGACTGGAGCAGCAGTCAACGCTGACCTCACCGCTGGAGTGCCTTCCACTTTGCTTAGATCACGGGAGTGATAACATTTTAACAGGTTCACATGGCATAATTTAGAGGACTTCCTATGACCAGGGGTTTCAATAAGATAGATTTGAACTGACACTTTGCGCAACACAGTGAAAGGACCACAGTATTTCGCCTGAAAAGGTGAACTTACAAGAGGCAAACGATCAAGTACACGATCACCGGGACTAAACTCACGGAGCTCAGCCTGTCCGTCATATTTCAGTTTCATTTTCTGTTGAGAACATATTAGTTTTTCTTTCGCCAGTTCACCAGCCCTATACAACTTCAGCCTAAAACCATTTACAAAGTCAATAAGTTTCCGAGGTAGTTCTTCAGGCAAACAACCATCCTGCAGCACTGCTAAAGGCCCACACACCTTATGACCAAACTAAGTCATTTGGGCTAAACCCTGTGCTTTCCTGCACTACTTCACGAGCAGCTAGTAACAGCCAAGGTAACCCCTCCTCCCAATCTGCAGACAGTTCTGTACAATATGCACGAAGCAAGGATTTTAAAGTTTGATGAAAACGTTCCAAAGCTCCCTGGCTCTGGGCATGGAACACAGTAGACTTGTTGTGTTTAATTTTAAGCTGTTTGAGAACCTGAGAAAATAAATGGGAGGTAAAGTTAGACCCCTGATCTGACTGGATGATTTTTGGAATCCCAAATGTTGAAATAAATTGAGTTAACGCTTTAATTACTGATTTTGAAGTTATGGTACGCAAGGAAAAAGCTGTCGGATATCTAGTTGCTTGACACATAACAGTTAATAAGTAGCTATGACCTGACTTGGACCGTGGTAAAGGCCCAACACAATCGATAATAAGATGCTCAAAAGATGGATACAAAGGTGCTGCTTTAAAACCTGGTTTGGCTTGCTTGTGCGCTGACACGTATCACAAGTTTTAATAAACTGAGCTACATCCCGCTTTAAACGTGGCCAGAAAAAATAACGGAGTATACCGTCATAAGTTTTACGAACACCCATATGACCTGCCACATCATCATGTGAAGTTTGCAACACTTTATTTCGCAAAGTAGTAGGTACAACTATTTGAAAGACTGGTTCTCCTAGACCCTGATCATAGTGTGGAACCCATTTCCTGACCAACAGCCCATCAAGAAGAAAATAACACTGAGCACTATTAGTCACCACTGAATCAGGAACAACTTTATCAAACAGATCAGCCAAGGTAGTATCAGCCTTTTGCTCAGCTATCAATGAATCTCTAGAACTAGTCAACTGTTCTGTCTGGAGTTTGACTGGCAACTCAAGACTTTCTGGCTTACTCTTAACATTATTACGAGAGGCAGCGCCGGTAACAGCACAAACTGGAAATACCTTAGGAGACACACAGTTGAGATCAGTGTCCCCAGCAAGGGTATCTCCAGAAGGTTGCTTCATAAAGATGTTTAATTTGCCATCTGCCCACACCTTACTACCCGCCAAGTCATTCCCCAAAATCATGTGTACTCCCTCCACTGGCAACTGGGGTCTAACCCCAACATCTACATCACCCTCTACCAGACCACATTTTAGGGTAACTTCATGTAAAGGAGAGGAGAATGGAACTAAACCCATACCACGTACCATTACACATCTGCCAGTATCAGACTCCTTAGAGAATGGCAACACAGATTCCAAAATAAAAGAATCTAAAGCTCCAGTGTCTCTTAAGATCTTGATTGAAACATTTTGGTTGCCATCTACCAGGGACACTACACCATCTGAAATAAAGGCAGAAAAATCACCGTGGGAAGACTGAGAATCAAACTCAACTAGTGGCTGAAAAAACTAATTCTGGTAGTCAAAGGCTGTAATAAGAGCTGCCATCACAGCAGGTCTAACTTGACCTGACTTTTTTGATTTAAGTAGAGGACAGGATCTTTCTTCCAATGTCCTTCAACTAAACAGTAGCAACAGGTATTAGCATTAACCGGTGCTTTAAGTCCTCCAGACCCAAACTTCTGCTGAGGCCTTTGAAAAGAAGCTCCAAAATAAGGTGACCTACTATTCCTAGAAGTAAAGTTATTTTTATATAAATATATATAAATAATATAAATAATTGGTCATTTAGCAGACGCTCTTATCCAGAGCGACTTACAGGAGCAATTAGGGTTAAGTGCCTTGCTCAAGGGCACATCGACAGATTTTTCACCTAGTGGGCTCGGGGATTAGAACCAGCGACCTTTCGGTTACGGGCACAACGCTCTTAACCACTAAGCTACCTGCCGCCCGGTACATGGTACATGTCACTGTTTGACTCAAAATGGCTTTTATGTGTTAGCTTGTACTCATCTGCAAGGACTGCTGCATCACTTGGAGACTTAACTTTACGTTCATTCATGTATGTAGCAACCTGGTCAGACACAGAATTTTTGAACTGTTCTAACAAAATCAAATTAGACAGACCCTCAAAAGTACTAACTTCAGAAGCTGTACACCAACGATTAAATACAGAAGTCAAATCACAAACAAACTCAGAATAGGTTTGTGAATCTAACTTTTTCCTGTAACGAAAACGTTGACGATATGCCTCTGGCACAAGCTCGTAGACCTTCAGAACTGCTGATTTAACTTTATCATACACTTTACTGTCAGCTACACCCAGTGCTACAAAAGCCTCACGTGCTTTACCTGTAAGTACACATTGCAACAACATAGTCATGTCCAAATCTGACCAAGCTCTAGCTTCCGCAATACGCTCAAATAAAGCAAAGTATGTGTCTGGATCTGACTCATCAAATTTAGGCAACAAAGATTCTGTGAAACATCAAACTGTGGTAGTCCCTCTGGTCTATTAGCATTTCTCAATCGCGCTATCTCCCTCTGCTGCTCAAAAGTTAATGAAGGACTAGACTGAAAACTTGTACCCTCACTACTAGCAGATTGACCCCAAAAAACACCTATTTCCATAAGACCCTGCTTTAACAGTCTCTTAAATTTTTTTAACAACAATCTCAATCTGATAATGTTCAGCAATTTCAATTAACTGCTCCTTAGTACACAACTCTAAGGCTACCTCTGAAGGAGCTTGAACAAAACCACTCAGAATGTAAGACATTTTACTCAACCAATACAACCATTACAAATGCTCCAAAACAAAAACAAATACACAATTCACCTGCTGTCAGTCTGGGTTCAAGGACAAGTGCCACACCCCACTACCCTCCAAAAACGACTAACTAACTGGCCCTAGTCTTCGTGCAGTCACATGCGGTGGGGTTTTATGCACACAAAACCAGTGGAGTGGAAAAGACAACCAGAAACTGGCAGCCCCCCCCATAACCACGGAGGTGCTCCCGAGCCGATGTAAGGGAAAAGGAAAACTCACTGCCACCTAAAACACCACAAGCCTCCTACTGACACTCGCTGATAAGCCTGAACAGGAGAGGACTCCAACTTGAACAACCCAGAAAAACCCAGTGAATTGCTACCCAAATTGAACTACCAAATTAACTAAACCAAAAGAACACATGGCTCTCAACACTCTCTCCAACAATATTGGCCCAACCAAAACATGCCCTCAAACCAAAACATTTGGCAATCTGAACTAAACTAACCCAAATTGACTATAAAACAATAGTCAAATAAGACAAATTACAAATAAAAACGTATCAATAATAAAGCAAAGGCAATCTAGACAAAACCTTAACCAACTATGACAAAATGTTAAAGTAAACTAAAATAAGACTACAGTGCAATTAACTTTAACTTACAGACGAGCCCCCACTTGTCACAGGCCGGCTCATAGCCTGTGGCAAAAATGAGGGGACATGAACAACAGGTATAGGCCAATCAAAAGGTTATTTATTGTAAACCAAAAACTATTAACTTTAAACAAAGAAAAAGGAATGAGGTGTGGAAATGTCATAATGTAGGGTGTAGGTAAGGTGCATGGGATGCATGAATCTGTGTGTGTAAACATGACTGAGTGGAAACTAAGTAACCCTACAAAGGAACAAACAAACCAGGATCATACCTGGAGAGAGAGAGAGAGGTTAGTGAAGCAGTTTTAAATACCCTGAGCCCAGGTGGCTCCAATCACACCAACTCCAATCACTAACGACCCTCCTCTGCCTGCAGGAGGAACCGCCTCTGCCGTGACAGTATCATGACCTACATTGTAGCTTTACAACATGTGTTCAGTCAGTGTGATGTGATGCATATATTAACTGAATCATTCTTAGCATGGTTCCTGGTAGGGCTGACCACATTTAGTCGATTGTTTGGTCGATGGGCTGTTGGTGGACCAAGATTTTTTTAGTTGAGCAGTGGCAAATATATTTAAAAAAATATTATGGCACACGAGACACCAGTCTGATTCACGCCTGTGATGGCAGAATCTGCGAAGGCCAGCAGCAGCGGGAGGAGGAGGGTCGGGAACCAATTTTTTTCTTCTGGTTAGGCTATATTGATCTCTGGCTACCTCTTTAGTAATTTGTGTGTCTTCATTTTTAATTGCTTAAAGCATCAGACAAGCTCAGTAGCCTACATGTAGTTGATTTTATTCAAACATATACAGTGGGGAAAAAAAGTATTTAGTCAGCCACCAATTGTGCAAGTTCTCCCACTTAAAAAGATGAGAGAGGCCTGTAATTTTCATCATAGGTACACGTCAACTATGACAGACAAATTGAGAAAAGAAAATCCAGAAAATCACATTGTAGGATTTTTAATGAATTTATTTGCAAATTATGGTGGAAAATAAGTATTTGGTCACCTACAAACAAGCAAGATTTCTGGCTCTCACAGACCTGTAACTTCTTCTTTAAGAGGCTCCTCTGTCCACTCGTTACCTGTATTAATGGCACCTGTTTGAACTTGTTATCAGTATAAAAGACACCTGTCCACGATCTCAAACAGTCACACTCCAAACTCCACTATGGCCAAGACCAAAGAGCTGTCAAAGGACACCAGAAACAAAATTGTAGACCTGCACCAGGCTGGGAAGACTGAATCTGCAATAGGTAAGCAGCTTGGTTTGAAGAAATCAACTGTGGGAGCAATTATTAGGAAATGGAAGACATACAAGACCACTGATAATCTCCCTCGATCTGGGGCTCCACACAAGATCTCACCCCGTGGGGTCAAAATGATCACAAGAACAGTGAGCAAAAATCCCAGAACCACACAGGGGGACCTAGTGAATGACCTGCAGAGAGCTGGGACCAAAGTAACAAAGCCTACCATCAGTAACACACTACGCTGCCAGGGACTCAAATCCTGCAGTGCCAGATGTGTCCCCCTGCTTAAGCCATATCCAGGCCCGTCTGAAGTTTGCTAGAGTGCATTTGGATGATCCAGAAGAGGATTGGGAGAATGTCATATGGTCTGATGAAACCAAAATATAACTTTTTGGTAAAAACTCAACTCGTCGTGTTTGGAGGTCAAAGAATGCTGAGTTGCATCCAAAGAACACCATACCTACTGTGAAGCATGGGGGTTGAAACATCATTTTTTGATGCCCCACGAGGTTTTTCTGCAAAGGGACCAAGACGACTGATCCGTGTAAAGGAAAGAATAAATGGGGCCATGTATCGTGAGATTTTGAGTGAAAACCTCCTTCCATCAGCAAGGGCATTGAAGATGAAACGTGGCTGGGTCTTTCAGCATGACAATGATCCCAAACACACCACCCGGGCAATGAAGGAGTGGCTTCGTAAGAAGCATTTCAAGGTCCTGGAGTGGCCTATCCAGTCTCCAGATCTCAACCCCATAGAAAATCTTTGGAGGGAGTTGAAAGTCTGTGTTGCCCAGCGACAGCCCCAAAACATCACTGCTCTAGAGGAGATCTGCATGGAGGAATGGGCCAAAATACCAGCAACAGTGTGTGAAAACCTTGTGAAGACTTACAGAAAACGTTTGACCTGTGTCATTGCCAACAAAGGGTATATAACAAAGTATTGAGAAACTTTTGTTATTGACCAAATACTTATTTTCCACCATAATTTGCAAATAAATTCATAAAAAATCCTACAATGTGATTTTCTGGATTTTTTCCCCCTCATTTTGTCTGTCATAGTTGACGTGTACCTATGATGAAAATTACAGGCCTCTCTCATCTTTTTAAGTGGGAGAACTTGCACAATTGGTGGCTGACTAAATACTTTTTTCCCCCACTGTACAGTATATGGAAAAATACACGTTAAAAAAATGTAGACCAATCGATTGGCCGTGGACTGCCCTAGTTCCTAGTTTGGGAGTCCTGCCATTGGTTCTCTGTTCTGGGCTGTTCCTGCTTTGCTGAACAGAGCAGCCAATGAAATGGTGTTTGCTCAGAGAGTGTGGAGAGTCCACTCCAGTGTCAAACAGGATAAAGGTCCACATTCTCTCTGGTGCTTGGTGCTCTATGACACACGTTTAATGCATGTGTTGATACACTATATATAAAAAAGTTTGTGGACACCCCTTCAAATTAGTGGATTTGGGTATTTCAGCCATCCCCGTTGCTGACAGGTGTATAAAATTGAGCACACAGCCATGCAATCTCCATAGACAAACATTGGCAGTAGACTGAAGAGCTCAGTGACTTTCAACGTGGCACTGTCATAGGATGCCACCTTTCCAACAAGTCAGTTCATCACATTTCTGCCCTGCTAGAGCTGCCCTGGTCAACTGTAAGTGCTGTTATTGTGAAGTGGAATTGTCTAGGAGCAACAACGGCTCAGCCGTGAAGTGGTAGGCCACACAAGTAGGCCACACAAGCTCACAGAACGGGAGCGCTGAAGCTCGTCTGTCCTTGGTTGCGACACTCACTACCGAGTTCCAAACTGCCTCTGGAAGCAAAGTCAGCACAAGAACTGTTTGTCGGGAGCTTCATGAAATGGGTTGCCATAGCTGAGCAGCCGCACACAAGCCTAAGGTCACCGTGCGCAATGCCGAGTGTCGGTTGGAGTGGTTTAAAGCTCGCCGCCAATGGACTCTGGAGCAGTGGAAACGTGTTCTCTGGAGTGATGAATCACGCTTCACCATCTGAGAGTCTGACGGACAAATCTGGGTTTGTCGGATGCCAGGAGAACCCTACCTGCCCCAATGCATAGTGCCAACTGTGAAGTTTGGGGGAGGAGGAATAATGGTCTGGGGCTATTTTTCATGGTTCAGGCTAGGCACCTTAGTTCCAGTGAAGGGAAATGTTAACGCTACAGGATACAATGACATTCTAGATTATTCTGTGCTTCCAACTTTGTGGCAACAGTTTGGGGAAGGCCCTTTCCTGTTTCAGCATGACAATGCCCCCGTGCATAAATCGAGGTCCGTACAGAAATGGTTTGTCGAGATTGGTGTAGAAGAACTTGACTGACCTGCACAGAGCTCTGACCTCAACCCCATCGAACACCTTTGGGATGAATTGGAACGCCGACTGCGAGCCAGACCTAATCGCCCAACAGCAGTGCCCGACCTCACTAATGCTCGTGGCTGAATGGAAGCAAGTCCCCGCAGCAATTTTCCAACATTTTGTGGAAAGCCTTCCCAGAAGAGTGGAGGCTGTTATTGCAGCAAAGGGGGGACCAACTCCATATTAATGCCCATGATTTTTGAATGAGATGTTCGACGAGCAGGTGTCCCACATACCTTTGGTAATGTAGTGTATCTACACGCCACCACACATGCAAGTTACTGTTACTTTATAAGGTAATTGCTGGATGGTCAACATTTGCATTGACCATAATGCATGTAGTTATAAATGCTAATTCAAATATGAAACTAGTACACCACCATTTACACTAGCTTGTAATTGTGTTATGAATAGCTGTGGGCATGTGGGGCTTAGTGAATTTGTTTGGACACATAGCTTATAGTTTTCGATTTCCGAGCATGAAACGGCACAGGGGATGTTCAGTGTGCTGCGTGGCTATATTAACGAAAAACTGATTCCATGGGATCAAATGGTGGGCTTTTGAACAGATGGGGGTCCATCTATGGCGGGCAGGCCTCTGTACTGTAGTTATGAATGTGTCTCCCTCTGCCATATGGACGCATTGTATGATACACCGAGAGCAACTGACAGCAAAAGAGCTGAACACAGAACTCTGAGATATACTGCAGCAGGTAACTTTGATTGTAAACTACATCAAACTACATCCACTGCCCGCATGCCTGTTCGCAATATTATGGAGATATGGGATCAGTGCATGACAATGTTCTATTTCACACCGAGGCTTGGTGGTTATCGAGGGGGAGTGTTGGAAAGATTTTTCGCATTGAGAGAGGAACTGTTGGATGTAAAAAATATATATACAGTGGGGAGAACAAGTATTTGATACACTGCCGATTTTGCAGGTTTTCCTACTTACAAAGCATGTAGAGGTCTGTATTTTTTTTTTAATCCAGAAAATCACATTGTATGATTTTTAAGTAATTAATTTGCATTTTATTGCATGACATAAGTATTTGATACATCAGAAAAGCAGAACTTAATATTTGGTACAGAAACCTTTGTTTGCAATTACAGAGATCATACGTTTCCTGTAGGTCTTGACCAGGTTTGCACACACTGCAGCAGGGATTTTGGCCCACTCCTCCATACAGACCTTCTCCAGATCCTTCAGGTTTCGGGGCTGTTGCTGGGCAATACGGACTTTCAGCTCCCTCCAAAGATTTTCTATTGGGTTCAGGTCTGGAGACTGGCTAGGCCACTCCAGGACCTTGAGATACTTCTTACAGAGCCACTCCTTAGTTGCCCTGGCTGTGTGTTTCGGGTCGTTGTCATGCTGGAAGACCCAGCCACGACCCATCTTCAATGCTCTTACTGAGGGAAGGAGGTTGTTGGCCAAGATCTTGCGATACATGGCCCCATCCATCCTCCCCTCAATATGGTGCAGTCGTCCTGTCCCCTTTGCAGAAAAGCATCCCCAAAGAATGATGTTTCCACCTCCATGCTTCACGGTTGGGATGGTGTTCTTGGGGTTGTACTCATCCTTCTTCTTCCTCCAAACACGGCGAGTGGAGTTTAGACCACAAAGCTCTATTTTTGTCTCATCAGACCACATGACCTTCTCCCATTCCACCTCTGGATCATCCAGATGGTCATTGGCAAACTTCAGACGGGCCTGGACATGCGCTGGCTTGAGCAGGGGGACCTTGCGTGTGCTGCAGGATTTTAATCCATGACGGCGTAGTGTGTTACTAATGGTTTTCTTTGAGACTGTGGTCCCAGCTCTCTTCAGGTCATTGACCAGGTCCTGCCGTGTAGTTCTGGGCTGATCCCTCATGATCATTGATGCCCCACGAGGTGAGATCTTGCATGGCGCCCCAGACCGAGGATGATTGACCGTCATCTTGAACTTCTTCCATTTTCTAATAATTGTGCCAACAGTTGTTGCCTTCTCACCAAGCTGCTTGCCTTTTGTCCTGTAGCCCATCCCAGCCTTGTGCAGGTCTACAATTTATCCCTGATGTCCTTACACAGCTCTCTGGTCTTGGCCATTGTGGAGAGGTTGGAGTCTGTTTGATTGAGTGTGTGGACAGGTTTTTTTTATACAGGTAATGAGTTCAAACAGGTGCAGTTAATACAGGTAATGAGTGGAGAACAGGAGGGCTTCTTAAAGAAAAACTAACAGGTCTGTGAGAGCCGGAATTCTTACTGTTTGGTAGGTGATCAAATACTTATGTCATGCAATAAAATGCTAATTAATTACTTAAAAATCATACAATGTGATTTTCTGGATTTTTGTTTTAGATTCCGTCTCTCACAGTTGAAGTGTACCTATGATAAAAATTACAGACCTCTACATGCTTTGTAAGTAGGAAAACCTGCAAAATCGGCAGTGTATCAAATATTTGTTCTCCCCACTGTATATATATATATATATATATATATATATATATATATATATATATACACACACACACACACACACACACTTGGTTGACTTTCTGTGTAATGAAAAGAAAATGTGTCTCCTATGTAACAGGAATATTTGGGAAACTGACCGAACTGAACGCAAGCATGCAGGGGAAATACAAAATAATTCTACAGATGAGTGACCAAATTAGTGGATTCAGAGGAAATAATTATTATTGGAGAGAGTCTTTCAAAATTGAACCATGCCCCCTTCCCTCGACTGTGCATGTTTCTAACAGAAAACAGCATCAGTAAGTGTCCCACATGAGTGATGACTGCTTACCTCCAACACTTGGAAGAACACTTTGGGACCTACTTACCAATCTGTTTGACTGTGATCCTGGCTCAGTTGACATGCCGGTAAGCGATATCGAACAGCTGATCGAGCTGTCATGTGACAAAATGCTGCAGACAATGCATTCACGGGTCACTACGAGGGACTTTTGGTTCCTGACTCAAAGGGAATACCCTGCCGTCTCCCTCTGAGCTTTAAAACTCATGGTACCCTTTGCCAGCTCATATCTGAGTGAAGCTGGAATCAGTGCTCTCGTCTGCATTAAAACCAAATATCAATCCAGGTTGGATGTGAAAGCAGAGATGAGGTGTGTACTGTCGACCACGCCTCCTAACTTTGAGAAGCTCCGACACGACATGCATCAAGCACACCCATCTCATTAGATGTGGTGAGATAAGAGACATTGTGTCAGACTAATTGGCAATTGACTGTCATAGCCCCACATTAGAAGTATGTGATGGTGAGTTGAGAAGAGAATCATACATACTGTTATGGTTTTCAATTGACTGCCATAGCCCCAAATAAAAAGTAAACATTGGCTGTTAATTACATAATTTTTTTCACATGTTTGGGGTCGCAATAATTTTCAGATGTGTTTCTACTTTCTACTGGGTGTACAAAACATTAAGGACACCTTCCTAATATTGAGTTGCACTCCCCCTTTTGCCCTCAGAACAGCCTCAATTCGTCAGGGCATGGACATTACAAGGTGTTGAAAGCGTTCCACAGGGATGCTGGCCCATGTTGACTCCAATGCTTCCAATGTGTCAAGTTGGCTGGATGTCCTTTGAGGTGTGGACCATTCTTGATACACACGGGAAACTGTTGAGCGTGAAAAACCCAGCAGCGTTGCAGTTCTTGACACAAACCAGTGCACCTGGCACCTACTACCATACCCTGTTCAAAGGCACTTAAATATTTTGTCTTGTCCATTCACCCTCTGAATGGCACACATATACAATCCATGTCTCAATTGTCTCAAGGCTTAAAAATCCTTAATTAACCTGTCTCCTCCCCTGCATCTACACTGATTGAAGTGGATTCAACCTCTACAGGATTGGTGTCCCTATACCGGGACGGTTGCTGCTCAATATGCGATATGTGACTGGAATGGTGTTGTAAACAACAGCCAACTTTCTGGGACATAGACAAGTCTTATATGGGTAGAAAGCTTAACTTCTTGTTAATCTTCTTGTTAATCTGCAGTGTCCAATTTATAGTAGCTATTACAGCTAAAAATACCATGCTATTGTTTGAGGATGGTGCACAACAATGGATCAGTCTGAAACTTTGCATACACAATGCTGCCATCTTGTGGACAACATCTAAATTACAGCTAGATTCCTACATGACTGTCTGGATTTTCTCTTGCGTTTCAAAGCTGATGCAACAATTATTATTTTTGAAAACTCATGTTTTTGTTTGTATTATCTTTTACCAGATCTAATGCGTTATATTATCCTACATTAATTTCACATTTCCACAAACTTCAAAGTGTTTCCTTTCATTCAGGACCTGAATGCATATCCTTGCTTCAGGTCCTGAGCTACAGGCACTTAGATTTGGGTATGTCATTTTAGGCGAAAATTGAAAAAAAGAGTCTGATCCTTATTAACAAGTGACATCAATAAGGGATCATAGCTTTCACCTTGATTCACCTGGTCAGTCTTTGTCATGGAATGAGCAGGTGTCCTTAATGTTTTGTATACTCAGTGTATGTGTACACATACAGTATATGAACATGTTGATAGGATTTAATATGAGCGTGACCAGAGCTTGTGTGTGTGTTTAATGCTGAGACTGTGTGATGGGGATTAGGAAATAAATACATATTAAAATGTGTGTACAGGTGGGTAGTGATTACGCGATTGTGTTTGCATGCTTGTGGGTGTGTGTCCTAGCTGCGCTTATTTGGACTGTCTACAAAGCAAGTGTGTGTGGCGATTGAATGCCTTACGTTTATATTTTTGTTCAGTGTAGTTATATAATTGCTAAATCTTCTCTTCGCGCCTTGACAAAATGTGTTGAATTGCAGCAAACTTGCTTTAAAACTGCACAATTTCTCTATGCCCCCTTGCAAATAGCAAATTCACGAAATTAACTCTAAAACATACAAGATTTCTCTCTGCTGTCAAGTGGATGGCTGGTAAAATGTTTGCCCGCAATGTGGGGGGGTCGGCAGACCCACGAGCAACTGCGGCCCCTCATGGTGAGTTCAGATTCTGTGGCCCCCACCACCATCAAAGTTGCCCATCACTGTTTTAGAGGAAGACCTTGTGCGTCACTAGAGTAATGCCTTGAGCCCTGAGCTCATCTGGGCCCGTAGGTAAGGCTAGTTTAGGTTGGTTTATGAGGGAACGCTGAGGAAATAGAGCAAAATATAGAGTCACATTTGAGGCTCCTGGGGTTTTGTGTGTGCGTAGGTGAGGGTAGTTTAGCTTGGTATATAAGGGGAAACTGAACAAGGCAAGCGTAGAAAGTGCATGTTAGGTAACGATTTGTTTGGCATTGAATATGTGTGGTCAGGACTGAGGTGCTTGGTGTACTCCTATAAAATAATGTGTTTATGTTTTGGGTTTATAGAGGGCATAAATGTATTTTACTCTTTCCTCCTGTCCCACCCCACCTGTTCTCCACCACTCTTTTTCTCTCCTCTCTCTCTTCAATCTCCCCCCCCCCCCTCTCAATCTCTTCCTGTTTCCCTCTGTCAATCTCTTAATCTCTCCCTCTCTCTGCCAATCTCATCTCCCCTCTCTGTAAACACCCTCCCCCTCACCCCTCTCTCAATCCCATCCTCTTCACTAATCCCCCCCTTCACGCCTCCCTCCTCTCAGTCGGTGTTTGGTAGCTCCCCGGTGCTGGGCTGTTTCCTGTTTGGCCTGCTGCTGGGCGTGATCAGTCTGATGTGCTACGGCATCTGCACGGCCGAGTCAGACGACAGCCAGCAGGACATGGAGCTCGTGTAAAGGGAGGACGACGAAGAGGACGAGGGTCGTCAGGCCACTGGAGAGCTGGAGGGCCCGGAGGAGGATGGAGAGAACGAGCAAGAGGAGGAGCAGAAAACAGATTAACGCCGAGGCTAGTGGAGGAGACGGAGGAACAGGCCTAGTGACATACAGCGACATGGAACTCCGAGACATATCAACGATGTGGTGTTTTCTTTTTTCATCTTTATTACCCTTTTCCCCACCGCTCTACCGTTTCTTTCCAAAGACTGGTTTTTAAAAATAATTATATGTATAAGTCACTTAGGTCAGACGCTGGGTAACGCAGTCAAAAATCATGTCCTGTATTAAATTAGCCTTTTTGAAATGGAACTAGGAAGATTAGTCATTGAAAAGTCAATGTTACAGAGAAGAAAGGACAGAAATAAGCCAAACTTCAGCATAATTAATACGATTTTATTTATTATTGTTGCTTAACCAACCACTACACAGGGTCATTCAATACTTAGCATCAGGTAGCATTTGTGCTTAGTTAGATAGCTGTGTTGAAACCAAAAAATGCCACTTGTAATGTGGTAAAAAGGTGAAATATTTATCCTATGCCAATGGCAGTGAAATATATAATATTTGATTTGTACCCTTCTATTGGACAGAGTTCCCAAATTCAGAGCTTTTGATTAAAAAATAAGTCCCCCCACTGAATGTAGCAACTCACCCATAGTTACTGCAGAAAAAGTGCCCATGAAGGAAAATTTGTCATGAAATTAATAATGATTTTTCTATTGCACTCATCTATTGCCTGGTAAGAGCTGCTCCGCTGACGCAAAGCACCGAATGTTCGTAGCTCCAGACACAAATTCATAGAACAGTGTCCAAGAAGACACATCTGGAAAATGTCAGCTTGAAGGGGTGCCTGGCTTTTGTGTCATGCCATAGTTTTAAATAGACATACTGTACAGTGAGTAGTTCTCTCTCTATTTTAGATGGGAGCAGAGTATGTGAGTGGAGCTGTAGCGGAGTGAGTAGCGGAGCGTGCCCAATTTGACTGGAGCGTTGAGCGAGATTCCCAAAGGCTGGAGTGTCGGCCTTCTCGCCCGCTCCAATTTTTCTCCAGTAGCGCTCACTTCACGAGCTCAGGGCATGCCCAGCCCAGCATGCATTTGTAGTCTACTTGTGTGCTACTATAGCCCATTGCTTTAGCAACTGTCATGTTGGGTAAATATTTTCATAAAGAAACTGATAAAACACACAGGTGCTAAATCAAAGTGACTTACAAAGATGAGGACCAAGAGCAAGAAGAGGGAGTGCGGTGATGTAGTGTCCACCAGTGGCGGCTCCTGAAAAAATTCTCAGGAGGGGCAATTTTTCTGATGATTTAGGTGACCTACACACATTTAAAAAAAAGATATGTCCAGCAACAACATGAAGACAGGGGCAGCATATAAGTCAATACCAGAAGCATTTATTGACTGATCTCAAAAGTGTTGGCTTACCAGGGTTGGTGGAGCCCTCAGTTTCATCTTTGCCTCGCAAAGCTAACTCAAACACTCCGCAAAACTTCACACACTGGATTAGCCGGCTGAGGATGTGGCGGTTCTTGCTAATGTCGTAGTAAATATATTTGTTATAGTGAATATGGAATATGATATGTTGAGTAAAATGTTGTGCTAAGATCTATTTAGGTCAGGAGCTGGTTATAAGTTCTGTTCCTATCCAATAACAATGGACAAAAGGGTCCTATCTTGTCAGCCTTGTCAGCAGGTGGCCAAGGACAACACCCACGCCATAGGCCTCTCAGTTCTTCCAACTCACGAGTTCTTGCTCTGAGGACACACACACACACAAACACACACACACACACATCATCACTGTTAAACACACACACACACACACACACATCATCACTGTTAAACACACACACACACACACACAAAAATCCCCTCTCTTAGGCTGAACATTTGAAGACAGAGAACCCGACTCAGAGCCAATGCAACAGTGACAGTAGCCTGGAGGTGACCTCGCCCAACTCATCAGGACCAATCAGAAGATCAGAACTACTAGATTGAACCTACTTCATTTATTGCATAAAATGTCTGCACACAATGTTTCGGGGCTCTCTTCAGAATAATAATAATAATATGCCATTTAGCAGACGCTTTTATCCAAAGCGACTTACAGTCATGCGTGCATACATTTTTGTGTATGGGTGGTCCCGGGGATCGAACCCACTACCTTGGCGTTACAAGCACCATGCTCTACCAGCTGAGCTACAGAAAGTGGATACTCATGGATGCGCATTGCAATTGTAAAATGTCAACACAATTGGAGACACCACGTCATTTTTGGAGACATGTTATTGACAGTAAACTATTGTAGATGCGACTGCTAACTAAATAAAACATTTTAGCTGGCTAGCTAATCATCTTAGCTAAATGTGGGGCAAACAATTCAGTTATTTACCGTTAATTTGAGGGATTGGGGTGAAAGAAATCGAGTTACATAGTGATACTTTACGATATACTGTATTGACAATATCGCAATATTTTAGCGCTAGTTGGCTGTACCTGCACCAAAACACCATTATTGTTCCTTCATAGCTTGTTCTCAATCTTTTCACATTGGGAGCCAATTAGTTTTCAGCACTTTTATTTCCATGACTGATCAAAACTCGTTCTCATGGCTTTCTGATCCCTCTGCAACAGACATATGGTGCGCAATAAAATCACAGTATCGAATCGCAATACGTATAGAATCATGAGACTCGCAATGCTGATGCATATATCTTATCGTGAGGTTCCTGGCAATTCCCAGGCCAAGTTCATTTGCCACAACAAATCTCTTCGCTAGCAAACGCGATGTCTTCTCCAAAACGACAATGTGTCTCCAGCAATGTTTACTTTTTTGACGTTCTATGGCATCTCCACTTTCCAAGCATATATGACCACATGTAATATTTTGGTAAGTGATGCAAATAGTGAACTATGTAGGGCCAGGATGTAAAATATATGTAGCTGCAGCAATTTCTCTTATCTGATATGGTAAGTAATGGGGCTTAATTTATAGCTCCCTAAGAGTTTGACGAACGGGTCCGTGAACGCGATTCCAGATATATTTACCTCTGAATAAACTGCCTTTATTACATTTACATTTACATTTTAGTCATTTAGCAGACGCTCTTAACCAGAGCGACTTACAGGAGCAATTAGGGTTAAGTGCCTTGCTCAAGGGCACATTAACGTCATTTAGCAGACGCTCTTAGCCAGAGCGACTCACAAATTGGTGCGTTCACCCTATAGCCAGTGGGATAACCACTTTACAATTTGGGGGGGGGGGGGTTAGAAGAAATACTTTAGCCTATCCCAGGTATTCCTTAAAGAGGTGGGGTTTCAAATGTCTCCGGAAGGTGGTGAGTGACTCCGCTGTCCTGGCGTCGTGAGGGAGCTTGTTCCACCATTGGGGTGCCAGAGCAGCGAACAGTTTTGACTGGGCTGAGCGGGAGCTGTGCTTCCGCAGAGGAAGGGGAGCCAGCAGGCCAGAGGTGGATGAACGCAATGTCCTCGTTTGGGTGTAGGGACTGATCAGAGCCTGAAGGTACAGAGGTGCCGTTCCCCTCACTGCTCCATAGGCAAGCACCATGGTCTTGTAGCGGATGCGAGCTTCAACTGGAAGCCAGTGGAGTGTGCGGAGGAGGGGGTGACGTGAGAGAACTTGGGAAGGTTGAACACCAGACGGGCTGCGGCATTCTGGATGAGTTGTAGGGGTTTAATGGCACAGGCAGGGAGCCCAGCCAACAGCGAGTTGCAGTAGTCCAGACGGGAGATGACAAGTGCCTGGACCAGGACCTGCGCCGCTTCCTGTGTAAGGCAGGGTCGCACTCTCCGAATGTTGTAGAGCATGAACCTGCAGGAGCGGGTCACCGCCTTGATGTTGGCGGAGAACGACAGGGTGTTGTCCAGGGTCACGCCTAGGCTCTTCGCACTCTGGGAGGAGGACACAGCGGAGTTGTCAACCGTGATGGCGAGATCATGGAACGGGCAGTCCTTCCCGGGAGGAAGAGCAGCTCCGTCTTGCCAGGGTTCAGCTTGAGGTGGTGATCCGTCATCCATACTGATATGTCTGCCAGACATGCAGAGATGCGATTCGCCACCTGGTTATCAGAAGGGGGAAAGGAGAAGATTAGTTGTGTATCGTCAGCGTAGCAATGATAGGAGAGACCATGTGAGGATATGACAGAGCCAAGTGACTTGGTGTATAGGGAGAAAAGGAGAGGGCCCAGAACCGATCCCTGGGGGACACCAGTGGTGAGAGCACGTGGTGCGGAGACAGCTTCCCGCCACGCCACTTGGTAGGAGCGACCGGTCAGGTAGGACGCAATCCAGGAGTGAGCCGCGCCGGAGATGCCCATCTCGGAGAGGGTGGAGAGGAGGATCTGATGGTTCACAGTATCAAAGGCAGCAGACAGGTCTAGAAGGACAAGAGCAGAGGAGAGAGAGTTAGCTTTATTACACCATATCCACATCCAGTAAACTTGTGATTATCAACACTAACCTCATCGTTGTGGCGGCGGACAGCTAGCCTGTATCCCTCGTCATCCAGTTGAGTGGCAATGTCTTTTTTCGTTCGTACCAATTTTTGGAAAATCCTCGGGTGTAGGACTTTCCGCCTTTAGTAGAAACCTGTTGAATTATTAAATTTGGTCTGGGAGGTCCTAATTGTTTCGTTGCCAATTTATCTTAATTTGTTCGCCGACAAAAAGGAACTTCTTTCAAAGACACAATCGAGTTGGACTGAAGCCTAGCCATTTTGATAGTAGTAGTGAATTGATTGAGGCTGCTACCTGGTCTTTTCTTAGTTACGTTCATTCGTGGTTACGTTATGTATGACGAAAGCGCGTAAGTGCAAGCCCACAGACACCCATAGAGAATGTATTGAAAGCTTTGAAATGTGAAAAAAATAGATTTTACATGACAGGCTATGAGAGACTTCTGGGCGATTTTCAACCTGACTGAAATCGCCCAAAAAACGGGCGGGGCCATTTGAAGCACGACTTTAGCCTGATTTGACATTTAGTGGCTGTCAGATCAGACGTGAACACTGATAACTGCTGTTGCCGTGATATAATTTTTTATAAATTTATTTAAAAATATATATATATATATATTTTTTATTTTTTATTTTTATAATTGATTAGAAAAAAAATCCCTTCCTTTTCCCGTTTGGCAGTGCGTCGCCCATATCGCCCTATTGAACAAGCCGTCCCTGGTGTCCACAACTAAATAATCAATGTGGAATCTGAAAAGACACGTATCCCGAAAGCACGATGGTATACTTATTACGTTCACATGCTAAAAGAAAGGAACGAGGTGGTTAGATAACTAAGTGTGTCATTGTAGCAAAGTATTTATGAAAAAAATAATCTTTGTTCATTTTTGTTATCTATACAATAGGCCATAATTGATTTTGGCCCAATAGGCCTGGCATATTCCCACGTTCAAGGAGCTTTCCGTTTTGATTGGATTATTTTTCCTAAAATCCTTTAGGCCTACCTATATAAAAAAAAAAAAACTAACAAATCTGCATCTCTGCCGCTCTGCCCAGCCTGGCAAGAGTGGCCAAAGGGGTGTTTAGCATCCCCAGTGGCTCTGCAGGGGTGGAGAGGATATTCTCCGCTGCTGGGCTGCTCTCCAGGCACCATCACATGAGCCTGAAGCCACAGACTGGCCAAACTCCTGTTTCTAAAAATGAATTCTAAAAATGAATTCAAAGGCACTAATAAGTAATTTTTTCATTTAATTTGTATTTAATTCTAAGTAAGTCAAAGCCTATATCTGCAATTTATAGACTATAATAATTTAATACAACGAAATGTTGTTTAAATGCTGAGCGTTTTAAGTCCCTACCAGAATATTGTGTAGCACTCACAAATGCTTTTGTATTGTACAAATGTATTTCTTTGTAGGGTATAGCCTTGAAATAATATAAATAATATAGCCTAAATAATTCATTTTGGTTGCTTCTTAGGCTCCCTGTCTTGCTCCTGACCTATTTAGAGTGTTTATATGCAGTTTAATATGACATGTAGCCTATTTAATGTTTATTCAAATACAAAAAATAGATGGGTGTTGGTTAAATTGTGATTTTAATGAATGGAGTGAGACATTTTTTTCCAGTGAGCATGGAGCTAAATACAAATTAATTACTTAAAAAATCATACAATGTGATTTTCTGGATTTTTGTTTTAGATTCCGTCTCTCACAGTTGAAGTGTACCTATGATAAAAATTACAGACCTCTACATGCTTTGTAAGTAGGAAAACCTGCAAAATCGGCAGTGTATCAAATACTTGTTCTCCCCACTGTATATATCTTTTTTATTTTGTTTTGTTTTTGTCATTTAGCAGACGTTCTTATCCAGAGCGATTTAAAAATATATTATCATATATTTAAAAATATATGTCACGTTCTTTGATATATATGGCCATATATTACTTTTCCATTTGGGTTTGTCTTTCTTTGTGGAATTGGACTTCTTTCTGGTAACCTCTCCATCACTGAGGAACATGGCGGCTCTATCAGGTTATTTGTCCACTGTTGTCTTTACTAATTCAGCTTGGTCCATGGAATTACTCACTATAACAGTAGAACAATGGAAGTCAACAACATAAATGCCTCAATTAACCAATTTAAATCACATCTATAATAGATCAAAATGAACTAAATAAAATATTCTGCAGCAGTAATTTAATTATATTCTCTTGTTCTAAATTCCTCGACAAAAGGCTTTGTGGCAGATATGCCCTTTATCAATCTTTATGGTACAGTTGCGCTCTCTAGCAATCTCTATGGTCCACTATAAAATAAAGGCCATCTTCCTAATTCCATCCTTGCGAAGAAAAATAAATAAACAAACATTAGTACACCCGAGCCAAACCTGTGTACAGAAAGTTTTTTCCCCCACAATCTTAGAACTCTTCAAACCAACGGTATGTATTCATCACATTGTGTCCATGACAAAGTGAGTAGGCTACAATTTGCAATCGTATTAGCTAAATTAAAAAGACAAAGCCAAGAATATGTAGCCTACTCACCAAGGTGTGTATTTTTGTAACATTTCGGTCGCTAATGGACTACTAACATGTTAGCTAACTAGCTAGTTTTTTTCAAACCGGTTTGGGGTGAATTAGAATTGAAGGCTGTCAATTCAAGAAATACACTGAAATTCCAATTAAATAATTGAAAAAATGGCATCAGTTTTCAATGACTTCTCAATGAACTACAAAGCTTATTTCACAATTTGTTCCATTTTAAATTCAGTCACTTCCTGAATTGTCTGCCTTCAAATGGAATTAATAATATGAATGGAAATATGCAAATGAAATAGTCTATGCATCTGTAAACTCTCCTTCCAGACTCACATTAAGAATCTCCAATCCAAAGTTAAATCTAGAATCGGCTTCCTATTTCGCAACAAAGCCTCCTTCACTCATGCTGCCAAACATGCCCTCGTAAAACTGACTATCCTACCGATCCTTGACTTCGGCGATGTCATTTACAAAATAGCCTCCAACACTCTACTCAGCAAACTGGATGTAGTCTATCACAGTGCCATCCGTTTTGTCTCCAAAGCCCCATACACTACCCACCACTGTGACCTGTACGCTCGTTGGCTGGTCCTCACTACATGTTCGTCGTCAAACCCACTGGCTCCAGGCCATCTATAAATCACTGCTAGGCAAATCCCCGCCTTATCTTAGCTCATTGGTCACCATAGCAGCACCCACCCATAGTCTGCGCTCCAGCAGGTATATCTCACTGGTCATTCCCAAAGCCAACACCTCCTTTGGCCGCCATTCCTTCCAGTTCTCTGCTGCCAATGACTGGAACGAATTGCAAAAATCTCTGAAGCTGGAGACTCTTATCTCCCTCACTAACTTTAAGCATCAGTTGTCAGAGCACCTTACCGATCACTGCACCTGTACACAGCCCATCTGAAATTAGCCCACCCAACTACCTCATCCCTATATTGTTATTTATTTTGCTCTTTTGCACCCCAGTATCTCTATTTGCACATAATCTCTTGCACATCTAGCATTCCAGTGTTAATACTATTGTAATTATTTTGCACTATAGCCTATTTATTGCCTTACCTCCATAACTTGCTACATTTGCACCACTGTATATATATTTTCTGTTGTATTTTTGACTTTGTTTTTTTTACCCCATATGTAACTCTGTGTTGTTTTTATCGCACTGCTTTGCTTTATCTTGGCCAGGTCGCAGTTGTAAATGAGAACTTGTTCTCAACTGGCTTACCTGGTTAAATAAAGGTGAAATAAAAAAATAGATTGATTACTTTATACTATTCCAGGGCAAATGCGCCCTTGTGGTGCATGACAGGCAGAGCCCACAATTACTGGAAATGTGTCAATTGAAATACATTAATTAGGCCCGAATCTATGGATTTCACATGACTGGAAATACAGATATGCATCTGTTGGTCACAGATATCTTAAAAACATTGGGCCTCACAATGGGTCTCAGGATCTCGTCACAGTATTTTTGAGCATTCAAGTTGCCATCGATAAAATGAAATTGTGTTCGTTGTCCGTAGCTTATGCCTGCCCATACATAACCCGACCACCACCATGGGGCACTCTGTTGACATCAGCAAACCGCTCGCCCACAGGACACCAAACACATGGTCTGCGGTTGTGAGGCCGGTTGGATGCACTGCCAAATTCTCTTAAATGATGTTGGAGGCTGCTTATGGTAATGAAATTAAGATTCAATTCTCTGGCGGACATTCCTGCAGTCAGCATGCCAATTGCACGCTCCCTCAAAACTTGAGACATCTGTGACATTGTGTTGTGACAACTGCACATTTTAGTGGCCTTTTATTGTCCCAGAACAATGTGCACCTGTGGAATGATCATGCTGTTTAATCAGCTTCTTGATATGCCACATGTGTCAGGTGAATGGATTATCTTGGCAAAGGAGAAATGCTCACTAACAGGAATGTAAATACATTTGTGCACAAAATGAGAGAATTAAGCTTTTTGTGTGTATGGACAACTTTGTTTCAACTCATGAAACATGGGACCAGCACTTTACATGTTGCGTTTTATATTTTGTTCAGTGTATATCAATTGGTGGCCAATATTGAGAGATGGGGGGTGGAATCCAGCTGTTTTTGCTTTGTAATCCAATGGAGCTGGCTGCGCTTTCCCGCCAGGTGGGAATGGAATGTTTGAAACGCAACAAAATATGTGGTTGTTGATGGCTAGCCTTAGCTATGTTTGCTGCTGCCACTCGACAATGCTAGGGCCAATGTAGCTAGCCTGCTTTAGCTTTGGCCTGCTAAGGCCACATGCAAATTACCTCCATACTTATTATTCTCATTGTCTTATTCAATGCCTAGCCTGTATTGTTTGCATATTGCCATTCATATCAATTAATAATAGTATTCATTCATCAACATTAGGGTACATTTGAATGGAAGGCAGTCAATTCAGGAAGTAAGTGAATTTAAAATGGAAATACTTGTGAAATAAGCTTTTCAGTTTGAGAAGTCATTGAGCTGATGCAATTTTTTAAATTATTGAATTGGCTTTTCAGTGTTCAATTCTAATTGACCCCAACCCTGTTTAAAAATGACTAAAAGATTAGGCTACTGGTTGTGCAACTGCTGTCAATACTGTCCAGACAACCCATGTAACTATACTAAGCAACTGACCATCTTATGTACCATTCCCACCAGCAATGTAAAGATTCATATCTGCATTTCTGTCTTATGCCTTATCAGAGTCCCACTGAAGATCAGCAGCATCATCCTCTCCACCAGTCCTAACAACACACGCATTCTTTACACTTATGGCAAGTTTTAGCTTAATTTTCATTCTGCCGTTGAACTGTATGGTTAGTAGCCCTGACCAAGGCAGTCTGTAATGCAGTTATAGCTAGTAGAGGGTATGTGGGGAAGTAAGATTGCAATAGTACTTTGAGTCATGAATATGAAGGGAATCTTGTTAACCTTCCACCAATAAATATGATTTAGGACTTGGCAAAATGAATGTTACACAAAGTATTCAATTTCATGGTCTCTGTAGGTATGAAAACGGTGTTACACCCCATTTTGGTCCTTCACCGAAGGACAAACCAACCTAGGCAGCTGAAACCACTCAACATCAGCGTGAGAAATCCATAAACGTTATTTTTGTCCTTTTTAGGTAATTTCAACCCCTCAAGATTCACAAGCCTCCGCTACATAATAAGGTATGCCCCCACAAACACAGACACTCACTAAAGTTGACAGGTTTTAAAAACGCCAGCGGCACAATGCGCCTCGACAACCTTTGACAGAATCACACACCGCACACTGTTTTCCTGCAACTACTTGTGTTAACGTTATCAGGTGGGCATAATTACTTCTCACCAGCGTGATTTTCTGCCCATTACGTGCTGTGGCAAATCATAGTGCTAGCTCTGCAGTAGAGTAAACACTAGTTGAAGTGTATTACATTGAGAATCTCGTTCGACTCAAGCTTTATTAGCAACAGGTAACAAATACTAAACTTACCATCCCATTCAAATGGAAAAACACCAGCGTATAACATTCTGTTAATATCTCAATTGAGAAACTCTCCAATGCATCACGAAATACTGAAAAAAAAACATTGTTGAAAGGGGCATATTCTCTATTCAAGGCTCAAATCATGGCACCGCATTTGATGTACAGTTACGGTTAATGTATGTCAAATGAAACATTCCGAGGTCGTCCATCAACCGGTATTTCCATTCTAATCAGAATTCTCACCAGAATGGCTCTGTAAAGAGTAACACAGTGCTAGTGAGCCCCCTTCCCCAGTTCCACATGAGCCAAGGTCTTCTAGCAAGCACTGTGTTAATGAGCTGTTGATGTCTTGGTTAAATGTTCTCAAGCCATGGCTAAGCGGCCCCTCAATGAATTCGTTAACTCTAGAACCGCCTTGGCTTTCAGAATATACAGTGCATTCGGAAAGAATTCAGACCCCTTGACTTTATCCACATTTTGTTACGTTACACACAATGCCCCATAATGACAAAGCAAAAATAGTTTGTTTAAAAAAAATATGTATAAAAAAAACATGATATGATATCACATTTCCAGCGATTACAGCCTCGAGTCTTCTTGGGTATGACGCTACAAGCTTGGCACACCTGGATTTGGAGTTTCTCCCATTCTTCTCTGCAGATCCTCTCAAGCGCTCATGTTGGATGGGGAGCGTCGCTACACAGCTATTTTCAAATCTCTTCGATGGGGTTCAAGTCCAGGCTCTGGCTGGGCCATTAAGGGACATTCAGAGAATTGTCCCTGAAGCCACTCCTGCGTTGTTTTGGCTGTGTGCTTAGGGTCGTTGTCCTGTTGGAAGGTGAACCTTTCCCCTGTCGGAGGTTCTGAGCGCTCTGGAGCAGGTTTTCATTAAGGATCGCTCTGTACTTTACTCTGTTAATCTTTCCCTCGATCCTGGACTAGTCTCCCAGTCCCTGCCGCTGAAAAACATCCCCACAGCATGATGCTGCCACTACCATGCTTCACCGTAGGGATGGTGCCAGGTTTCCTCCTGACGTGTCGCTTGGCATTCAGGCCAAAGAGTTGAATCTTGGTTACATCAGACCAGAGAATGTTGTTTCTCATGGTCTGAGTCCTTTAGGTGCCTTTTGGCAAACTTCAAGAGGGCTGTCATGTGCCTTTTACTGAGGAGTGGCTTCCATCTGGCCACTCTACCATAAAGGCCTGATTGGAGTGCTGCAGACATGGTTGTCCTTCAGGAAGTTTCTCCCATCTCCACAGAGCAACTCTGGAGCTCTGTCAGAGTGACCATTGGGTTCTTTGCCAAGGCCCTTGTCGCCGATTGCTCAGTTTGGCCGGGCGGCCAGCTCTAGCAAGAGTCTTGGTGGTTCCAAACTTCTTCCATTTTTGAATGATGGAGGCCACTGTGTTCTTGGGGACCTTCAATGCTGCAGAAATGTTTTGGTACCCTTCCCCATATCTGCGCCTCGACACAATCCTGTCTCGGAGCTCTACAGACAATTCCTTTGACCTCATGGCTTGGTATTTGCTCTGACATGCGCTGTCAACTGTGGGCCCTTTTATATAGACAGGTGTGTGCCTTTCCAAATCATGTCCAATCAATTGAATTAACCACAGGTGGACTCCAGTCAAGTTGTAGAAACATCTCAAGGGTGATCAATGGAAACCGGATGCACCGGAGCTCAATTTCGTGTCTCATAGCAAAGGGTCTGAATACTTCTGTAAAAGGTATTTGTTTTTTAATACATTAGCGAGAATTTCTAAACATTTTTTTTTTGCTTTGTCGTTATGGGGTATTGTGTGTAGATTGTGGATTTTTGTAATGTTTTATCCATTTTAGAATAAGGCTGTAGCGTAACTAAATGTGGAAAAGTGAAGGAGGCTGAATACTTTCCGAATTCACTAAGTACCCGCTGAGAACGTTACCGGGCGTCTCCTTTAGCATATGCATACCAACTTGCAAAGTGTGCAAACATAAGCACCAACCCTTGATAAATAGATAATAAACTATTGTAAAAGATTACTTGCATGAAGAAATATATCCCCCCCAAAATGACTATGGGTTATTAGTCAAGGATATAGACTTAAGCCTATTTTCGGTTTCCCTTACAATAAAAACAGTAATCCTTTTGATCAACTTTATTTGTAGATTTGATTAGTGATGGGAATTAAGTCAAGTTACAGCTTCTTTTGGCAAAGTAGAAAATAAAATAATACACTACTCAAAAAAATTAAGGGAACACTTAAACAACACATCCTAGATCTGAATGAAATAATCTTATTAAATACTTTTTTCTTTACATAGTTGAATGTGCTGACAACAAAATCACACAAAAATTATCAATGGAAATCAAATTTATCAACCCATGGAGGTCTGGATTTTTTTTTTTTTTTTTTTTTTTTTGGGGGAATGGATCAGCTTAATATTGCAGATAGATTGTATCTTCTATCAATGTAATTGTCTGCATCACTTCCAATCCCCCATGTTTTTATTTTTATTTTTTTTATTTTTATATATATATATTTTTTTATATATATACTCCCCTTTATTACTTTTCAACCCCACCATCCTTTCCCTACTTGGAGTAAATTAGTGAACAACAATTCCCAGGCCTCTACTTCCGGTCTATACTTACTATCTACACCTTATGGACACAGTTAATTTTACAATAATTCTATTATATATATACATATATATATACATATACATACATACATACATACATACATACATATCATTATTATTATTATTATTATTATTTATTTATTTTTTGCTCCTGAACTACTTCTACTCTCAACCTCTCCGATCGTTTTCATGATGTCTATCCGGTTTGCTTCTATATGCCATATCTTTCTAACTGTGCTCTTTCCCAAAAGCTCCCAACATACAGCCTATATACTTATTATGGACACAGTATGCTTTACATTATTAGCTATCTTTGTTATTATTTGTTGTTATTTGTTATTAGTCCCATCCTTCAACTCTATTCAATACCTCCCATCTATCTCTTAACACCATCCATATCGGATTTCTATTTGCCATATATATTTCAACCGTACTGTGATGTTTTACAAAAGTTCTGAACCTTTCTATTCTCATTGCTTCTACAGATTGAGAGTTAAAAATAAACAGCTTTGCTAAAAGTATTATTATATTATTGATTGATTGACTATGGCTTTTCAGATCACCCAGTAATGCTATCTGCAAGGTTAGTTCCAGGTAAATATTGCAATCCTTTAGCCATTCCTGGACCAGTGTCCAAAAACAAGCTACAAATGGACAGAACCAAAACAAATGGTCCAATGATTCCGTCTCTTCACAGCAAAATCTGCAGAGCTGGGAAGATTGTATCCCCCATATAAATAACATTCTATTGGTAGCAAGGATTTTATATAATAATTTAAATTGAAAGATTCTAATTTTTGAATCCGGTGTCGTTTTGCGTGTCAGTTCATAAACACTATGCCATGGGATCGGTACATCAAAGATCTCTTCCCAACTATTTTGCAATCTATATGGGACGGCTGTCAATCCTTTGGTCCTTAAGTGAAACTGATATATTTTTTTATTTATCACAGTTTTCCTTAACCAATTATGTTCTTTAATGCAAGGCCGACAGACAAGTTCCTTACTTTCTCCCCCTTCCACTTTCCTCTTCCATTTTTGCGGTAAAGCTGCCATTATTTGGTTGTAATTTTGGGTAGAGCAGACATTTCCATATGTTTTTGTTAGCTGCATGTGCGTCATAACTCCACCAGTCCTACCGATGATATCATTTACAAAGATTATACCTTTTTTAAACATTCTGTCAAAAAATAAAGGTTTTTTGTCAATTAGTATATTTGAATTTAACCACAATATTTGTTGCATTATTTGTTCTGTCGTTTCTGGAGGATTAAATTGAAATTGCAACCAACTTTCTATGGCTTGTTTTAGAAATAGTGACATTTGGGAGATTATTTCCTTTTCAAATAACTGAAAGTGTGAGGTTGTAATCTGAATAAAGGGAAAAAGGCCTTTCTTGAACATTGGGTGAGACAATCTTACTAATTTGCTTGAGAACCAGTTCGGATTTAAGTATAACTTTTGTAAGACTGAAGCTTTTAGTGATAGGTCTAATGCTTTAATATTTAATAATTTCTGTCCTCCGAATTCATATTCATTATATAAATATGCTCTTTTAATTTTGTCTGGCTTGCCGTTCCAAATAAAATTGAATATTTTTTTCTCATATAATTTAAAAAACTGTTCGCTAGGGCGTAGGCAAGACCATAAGCAAATAGGTAAACTGTGATAATACTAATGAGTTAATCAGGGTGATTTTTCCACAAATTGACAGGTATTTTCCTTTCCATGGTAGTAAGATCTTATCTATTTTTGCTAATTTTCTATTAAAATTTATTGAAGTGAGATCATTTATTTCCTTTGGGATATGTATTCCGAGTATATCCACATCACCATCAGACCATTTTATTGGTAAACTACATGGTAATGTAAAAATTGTATTTTTAGTGATCCAATACGTAATATAGTACATTTGTCATAATTTGGTTGTAATCCAGAGAGGTTAGAAAATGTATCTAGATCCTCTATGAGGCTGTGGAGGGATTCTAGTTGTGGATTTTAAAAAAACATGAATCATCAGCGTACAATGACACCTTTGTTTTTAAGGTCTTTATTTCTAATCCTCTGATATTATTATTAGATCTGATTTTAATCGCTAACATCTCGATGGCCACAATAAATAGATATGCCGATAGTGGACAACCTTGTTTCACTCCTCTTGACAGTTTAAAACTTTCAGAGAAATAGCCATTATTTACTATTTTACACCTAGGGTTACTATACATGATTTTGACCCATTTTATAAGAGATTCTCCAAAATTGAAATGCTCCAGGCATTTATATATAAACCCCAGTCGAACTTTATCAAATGCCTTTTCAAAGTCTGCTATGAATAGCAGGCCTGGTTTCCCATATTTTCCATAGTGTTCTAATGTTTCCAATACTTGCCTTATATTATCTCCAATGTATCTTCCATGTAAAAAACCTGTCTGATTAGAATGAATAATATCCGGCAATACCTTTTTAATTCTATGCGCTATACATTTTGCTAGGATTTTTGCATCACAACACTGAAGTGTAAGGGGCCTCCAATTTTGTAAATGGACTGGATCTTTATATTTTCCACTTGTATCCTGTTTCAGTAATAATGAGATCAGTCCTTCTTCTTGAGTGTCAGATAATCTACCATTTACATAGGAGTGGTTAAAACATGCTAATAACGGTCCTCTTAGTATATCAAAAAGGTTTGGTATACCTCGACTGGTATGCCATCCAACCCTGGAGTTTTCCCAGACTTAAAGTCTTTAATTGCATCCAGAAGTTCCTCCTCTGTAATTTCACCTTCACATGAGTCTTTCTGTGTGGCTGTTAATTTGACATTATCAATAGAAAAAAATCTCTACAATTAGCTTCAGTTAGAGGAGATGGAGGCGACTGAAAAGAAAACATATGCTTAAAGTACTTTGTTTCTTCCTTCAAAATGTCATTTGGTGAATCATGGGTGACTCCGTCAATTGTAACCAGTTTCATTAAGTTCTTTTTGGTAGCATTCCTATGTTGAAGATTAAAAAAGAATTTTGTGCATTTTTCCCCATATTCCATCCAGTTTGCTTTATTTTTATAATATGTTACACTTGATCTTTCTTGAATAAGTTTCTCCATTTCTTTTTGTTTTTCCTCTAATTTATTCTGAGCCTCTATGTTACAGTTTTTATTGCCATCTATCTGTTCTGTTAGACTTTCTATTTCCTTTCTTAGTATAAACTCTTTTGACCTAAATTGCTTTTGTTTTCGAGATGAGTACTGAATTGCATGGCCTCTAAAGGCACATTTAAAGGTGTCCCATACAATAAGGGGATTCGCTGTACCTATGTTATGTTGGAAAAAATCAGTTATAAATTCCTTTGTTCTAATTATAAATAAATTATCATCCAATAGGCTTTGATTAAATTTCCAATATCCTCGCCCACGTGGAAATTCAGTAAGAGTAATATATATGCCTATTACATGATGGTCTGACCGCATTCTGTCCCCTATCAACACTTTTTTTTACTTTTGGTGCCAACGAGAATGAGATAAGAAAGAAGTCAAGACGACTAGCTTGATTCAGTCTCCGCCATGTATATCTCACTAGATCAGTATATTTAAGCCTCCATATATCTACTAGTTCTAATGTATCCATGACATTCACAATTTCCTTAAGAGCATGTGGGTGATTGTTTGTGGTGTGATTTCCTTTACGGTCCATTGAGCTATTTAAAACAGTATTATAATCCCCCACCATAATAATATTGTCTTGAGTTGCTTGCAGGCTTGATAATTTATTATATATATTGTCAAAGAATTGTGGATCATCATTATTTGGTCCGTAAAGGTTAATGAGCCATATCTGTTTATGGTCCAATAACATATTTAAAATAATCCATCTACCTTGTGTATCTATTTGTACAATTTGCACATTTGGATCGAAATTACTATTAATTAATATCATCACCCCTTTTGAATTTCTTTGCCCATGGGAGAAGTATATTTCCCCCCCCCATTCTTTTTTCCACGCTACTTCATCTCGAATTGTTGAATGAGTTTCCTGTATACAATAGATATTATATTCCTTCTCTTTGAGCCATGTAAATATTGTTCTTCTTTTGTTATTATCAGCTAAGCCATTACAATTATAACTGGCTATACTTATTTCACCATACACCATAATGAGATACAAGTTTCAAGTCTATTTATCATTATATATATGTTTGTAAATTTACCAATAAAAAATAGCGTAATGATTGAGTGTCCATATAGCTGTACCGTGATATTTGCATTGCTACGGAGTAGCCCTTCAATTGTTCTCCACTAATTCCCCCGCTAAAGCCCCTTCCCATCCCAAGTTGAGCCGTCATCGCCGTGATCAGCATCCCACCCACGTCCCTCCGTATCCCTAAGGCCCCGAGAGGCCAGGACCCATCCATCGAAAACAGCACATAGTGCCACCCACAAAACAAAAGCAGGTCAACCGCCAAAAGCATTTCCAATGCTTTCACCTCTATATATATATATATATATCTATTTATTTATTTTTTAATTATGCATATCCTATTTTTCATCATTATCAATTAATATGCGTAATAATGTCGGCAGTTCACGCGTAGGATTCTAACATATAACCCGGATTGCCATTGTATTACATTTAATTCATTGACAAGTAATTATTATCCCAGCAAATAATTCCCGCGGTCCATCCCATACCCTCCCCCCCAACATCCCCACCCCCCCACAACAGACGTCAGACAAGCACACACGCACATACTCACATACTCCAACACACTCAACCCCTCCCTCCACAGTCCACCATAAAAACAGATACTCAACAGCTGTTATATCCCAGAGCCCAACTCGAGAAATAACTTGATCTACGAGTGCAGATACAGTTAAAGCTGACTGAGAAAGCATGCAGATTGAGTAGAAATTGATAACAATGTGAGATTTGATTAATCTACTTAATCTATGTCCAGTCCTAGGTGATGGAGATCAGATCACCCTCTTCACCTGAGACACAAACACTCTGATCCCCTGTTTTAACCATTTTCCCAAGCATCTCCATGCGATCAGACCTTTGATTATTTTGTGCCACCTGGGCTACAATGATAAACCCCCTCTCTGATTGTCCGAGTGTGACCCCCTCCCCATGGGTTACTGCAGCCAGTGTTGCCAGCACTGCCACTACCTGGGTGGGCGTACCCCACCGGAATCCCCACCGGCTAGGTAAAAGGTCGTCAAGGTTCTCATTAGCAGCTTTGAGAATTTCCTTGTTTATTATGCTCTCCCATCAGGGGGCTCTGGCTTTGTATGACCAACCCTGCCAGGCAGGCTCAGAATCTTGAGGGGGCGGTGCTGCTCAAGTAGGTCTCTGACCGTATTTATTTCTCTGTTTAGGCTGCATATTCACAGCAGGTCCAAAAAAGAGATGGGAACTTCTCTTTGGTGTATAGGTCGCTCAGGTGGGTGTCAAGGTTATAGGGTTAGGGATCTTTCCATCATGATAGGACAATGGAAAATTAGATTAGATGTATACTATATTTAAAAATGTATATCCCTCATCCACACAAAATTGACAGCTCTCTCTCTGTACCCCTGCTCCCAGACCCCGGTCGGCTCCGGGATATGCAACCATTTCCCCTCTCACTCATTTAACGCCGCACCTTTTCAAACACAAAAATGCATACCACATGGTTGACTGGGGAAGAAATGGGCCGAGCGTGCAAACGCACCCGCATCCACATCTGCCGCAAGGGGGAAAGGACGCCAGAGAGAACACAGGACCAACCACAACAACCATCCGCCAAAACAACAACCTCCCGCCAAAAAAAAGCCATGTTCTAATTATTTGTATTTAAATATGTATTATTCTGCTTGTTATATCGTTTTATACAATACTATACTTACTATAAATGTCATTTAATATTACAATCCCTATCAGGTGCTCCAATATTTGACTCCTCTATTACCACTTAGAATAGCCATGGAGTAGTCTTTGTGTCTCTGAACATTTGGTTGTCAATATATAATTTATCCACCACTAATGCAACACGTTTCCCTTTTAATCTGTTTTCCTTGAAGATTGGATACAGAACTTTGCGCCTTTCTACAATCTCCCTCGGGAACTGATCATTCATGCCTATTTTTGTGCCAGCAAGTCTTTTTCCCAGGCTCTTCACCATAGCTTTCTCCTTAAAAAACGCAAATTTGGCAACGATTGGGCGCTCATATTTCTGTCCTCTTTTCCTAAACGATGTACACGTTCGAGTTGGATTTTATCGACAGCCTCGAGTGGGATTTGTAGCGCTGTATGCAGGAAGTCCTTCATAACATTCTCTGTTATTTCTCCCTCCTTTTCCTGAATACCGGTAAGTACTAGATTTTCCCTCATCGATCTAGTTTGGATGTCTAGTAAGGCTGCTTTCAGAAGATTGTTCTCCTTTTTTAGTTCCCCTAACGTTCGTTTCTATTTTAGAGACTGTCACTTTTAATTCTTTGGTTTCTTTCTCCATTACCAAAGCTTTTTCGTCACTCATTTGAAGACTCGCTTTCAACTCTTTTACGTCTTTACTGACCAGTTCTAGTATGCCCAATTTGTCATTTATCGACTTCAACAGGTCGCTTTCCACACTTACCATACCTAGTGGTGAAAAGCATATGTCATCCGTATCAGTTGAAGAGTCGCGTTTTCTTTTGGGGATCGGCTCTCCTCGCTTATCTTCCGCCATGTTTGGGTGTTGCGTGTTGATGTAATATTTGTCGATATATTTCTCTAGCCTTATGATCTGTTTTATGTTATTATCCAGATTGAATTATATTAACTGCGAATATATGAAATGCTAATATTTAGTCTAACTTATTGATTTTGAATATTATGTTTTTATCTTGAGGTGTTTCGTACCGATTTCTATTCAATACGCCATCTTGTCTCTAAAAATAAAGGGAACACTAAATTAACACATTTTAGATCTGAATGAATGAAATAATCTTATTAAATACTTTTTTCTTTACATAGTTGAATGTGCTGACAAAATTACACAAATTATCAATGGAAATCAAATGTATCAACCCATGGAGGTCTGGATTTGTAGTCACCCTCAAAATTAAAGTGGAAAACCACACAACAGGCTGATCCAACTTTGATGTAATGTCCTTAAAACAAGTCAAAATGAGGCTCAGTAGTGTGTATGGCCTCCACGTGCCTGTATGACCTCCCTACAACACCTGGGCATGCTCCTGATGAGGTGGCGGATGGTCTCCTGAGGGATCTCCTCCCAGACCTGGACTAAAGCATCTGCCAACTCCTGGACAGTCTGTGGTGCAACGTGGTGTTGGTGGATGGAGCGAGACATGATGTCCCAGATGTGCTCAATTGGATTCAGGTCTGGGGAACGGGCGGCCCAGTCCATAGCATCAATGCCTTCCTCTTGCAGGAACTGCTGACACACTCCAGCCACATGAGGTCTAGAATTGTCTTGCATTAGGAGGAACCCAGGGCCAACCGCACCAGCATATGGTCTCACAAGGGGTCTGAGGATCTCATCTCGGTACCTAATGGCAGTCAGGCTACCTCTGGCGAGCACATGGAGGGCTGTGCAGCCCCCCAAAGAAATGCCACCCCACACCATGACTGACCCACCGCCAAACCGGTCATGCTGGAGGATGTTGCAGGCAGCAGAACGTTCTCCATGGCGTCTCCAGACTCTGTCACGTGCTCAGTGTGAACCTGCTTTCATCTGTGAAGAGCACAGTGCGCCAGTGGCGAATTTGCCAATCTTGGTGTTCTCTGGCAAATGCCAAACGTCCTGCACGGTGTTGGGCTGTAAGCACAACCCCCACCTGTGGACGTCGGGCCCTCATACCACCCTCATGGAGTCTGTTTCTGACCGTTTGAGTAGACACATGCACATTTGTGGCCTGCTGGAGGTCATTTTGCAGGGCTCTGGCAGTGCTCCTCCTGCTCCTCCTTGCACAAAGGCGGAGGTAGCAGTCCTGCTGCTGGGTTGTTGCCCTCCTACGGCCTCCTCCACGTCTCCTGATGTACTGGCCTGTCTCCTGGTAGCGCCTCCATGCTCTGGACACTACGCTGACAGACACAGCAAACCTTCTTGTCACAGCTCGCATTGATATGCCATCCTGGATGAGCTGCACTACCTGAGCCACTTGTGTAGGTTGTGGACTCCGTCTCATGCTACCACTAGAGTGAAAGCACCGCCAGCATTCAAAAGTGACCAAAACATCAGCCAGGAAGCATAGGAACTGAGAAGTGGTCTGTGGTCACCACCTGCAGAACCACTTCTTTATTGGGGGTGTCTTGCTAATTGCCTATAATTTCCACCTGTTGTCTATTCCATTTGCGCAACAGCATGTGAAATGTATTGTCAATCAGTGTTGCTTCCTAAGTGGACAGTTTGATTTCACAGAAGTGTGATTGACTTGGAGTTACATTGTGTTGTTTAAGTGTTCCCTTAATTTTTTTGAGCAGTGTATAACCAGCCAGGTGCGCAGGTGAAATTATTTAGTGTTCCTAAACAAAAGCACCAGTGCATGAACAATTGATGGATGAATTGCTTAAAGAAATATTAGTGGAAATGTGTTCATGATAAAAAGTCATTTGTTGATGGTATCGGACACTGTATTGTGCCCTTATACCCGTGCCTTTACGCATTAATCAATCTAGTTCTCTTTATGCTTTGGGTCCACAGTCAGCACACGGCTTCGGTTGCACTGCACAGTTTTCATGGGCCTGGTTACGTGTGCATCTGCAAACTTGACATTGTCTTTTCCCCGAGTGAGAGCTGTGGTGCTTGGGGAAGAGGGAGAGCAGGTCTCAGTGTGCTCTGTTCTGGCTTTTCTGCGGCGAGGCTCAGGCATCAGAATCGGATTACTCTTCATCAGCAATGTCGATTTCAAGTTCAAAATCCGATCCTACATCTGACTCCAACTCTTGCCATTGTGAACTACACACGTATGTTGTACCCAGTTTCTGATTAGACTCTAAGGGGATATTATATAGGCTACCATTTCCAGCCTTTCATAATAAAATAGTTAGACTGCCTGCCCACAACTCTTCAGTACAGTATTGTTCTAAATTAAATCACCCTCATCATTCTGTTCATTGAAGTCACATGCACCATTATCAGTTTCTATCGCCCATTCATCCGTTGATGACAAAATAGCATATTTTAATGTTACTAGCGTTTGTAGTAGCCAGAGCAATGCTGCAGCTTAAGTGCTCACGTAAAAGAGACTGGTATCAACCCGCAAGGCGTGTGGTCAAATTATTAACATGAGCGTTAACGCTGATACATTGTCATAAAACAAACTCATTACATTATTGTACTGAATTAAATAGACCTCATCATTCAGTTGGCCTCATTTCAATTCGATTGAAGTTGCTTGCACAATTATTGCCCATTCCATCCATTTAGTGGCCTGGCATCGTGTGTCCCTTCGCTCATCAACTCTGAGTCAAGGATATGTTTTGCATTATTCTGAAGCGCTAATGCAACACAGGTAGCATGTTTTCGTTTACCCTACAATACATTGAGTAATGGCGGTATAGTAAAAGTCCCATAACAGGTTTTTATAATGTAAAAGAATATCAACCTGCAAGGCCGCATGGTCAAATGATTTACTGCTGATAAATGAGCATAACACAAACTCATTACACTATTGTTTTTCTAAATTAAATAAACTACTTCACCCTCGTCATTCAGTTAGGCCTAATTTAAATTAAATTGAAGGTGCACAATTATCACCCATTTGTCATTCAGTGAGGAGCGAGACTTAGCGCCTGGCTGGGTACCAACATCCTACTGAGCATTGTCTTGCCAGGTTAAGTTAGGAATGTGTGTGGGAGGGAAAAACAGGTAAAAAGATTCTAAATACTTTTCTGTTTGACTTCAAAATTCGGACTAATTAGCAATTTAAAATGGAAACATTTAGGTAAAGTCAGGGAAGGACGACGTTGCATTTCAAATGTCTAGTGTTAAAGGCCTAGTGCAGTCAAAAACATGACTTTCCTGTTTTTATATACATTTCCACACTGAGGTTGGAATAATACTCAGAAATTGTGTGATGATGATTGGTTTAAGAGCTGTTTAAAAAGACCGCCAGAGATGTCAGCCCGTTTTGGTGGGATGGATTTTTGGCCTGCCTGGTGGCATCACCAAGGAGTATGTTAGTTAATATGACTTGCATTGGAAGTGTCATTTGTAATCCGTCTTTCCCTCTACAGTCAAATTGGTGTCGACTGCAGTCATCGAAGAGAAGGACCCGACAGAGGAAAGCAGCAGGTACAAAAAAACATTGACATTAAAGCCCTCCTAGATAATTGACAAACGCACACTTCCATGAAAACCGCTGTGGCGGCATTTTAAAAACACTCTTCTTTTTCAACTAAAGACTGTTTAGATTGGCCACAAATTGATGCATGTGTGAAGAGCAACACAATTTCAACTTACAGTGGCTTGCAAAAGTATTCATCCCCCATGGCGTTTTTCCTATTTTGTTGCATTACAACCTGTAATTTTAATGGATTTATTTGGATTTCATGTAATGGACATACACAAAATAGTCCAAATTGGTGAAGTGAAATGAAAAAGGGGGGTGAATACTTTTGCAAGCCACTATCTTGTACTTCCCGTCTTTTTGATTTGTCTGATTTAAAGATTCAGTGGCAAAGGAATACAGGGAACATTTAAACAGGTGAGTGTTTGGATGAAGACTGACTCCATAACTCCACACACACACACAACAGGGCGAACACACACTCCAATATTCTCAGTGAGGATGACTTATTGGTCAGTCAAGCCATGCGTCCTGTGTGCTCATTAATGCATAGAGGGCATCGCCATGGACCCCTCACTTCCCTTCCTGTATGCTTATTCACGTCCTGTTATTTACTAAACAAAAATATAAACGCAACATATGAAGTGTTGGTGCCATGTTTCATGCGCTGAAATTAAAGATCCCAGACATTTTCCATACTCACAAAGTCAGAGTCCTTTAGGTGCCTTTCGGCAAACTCCAAGCTGGCTGTCATGTGCCTTTTTAGTGAAGAGTGGCTTCCGTCTGGCCACTCTACCATAAAGGCCTGATTGGTGGAGTGCTGCAGAGACGGTTGTACTTCAGGAAGGTTCTCCCATCTCCACAGAGGAACTCTGGAGCTCTGTCAGTGACCATCTGGTGCTTGGTCACCTCCCTGACCAAGGCCCTTCTCCCCCGATTGCTCAATTTGGCCAGGCGGCCAGCTCTAGGAAGAGTTGGTGGTTCCAAACTTCTTCCATTTAAGAATGATGGAGGCAACTGTGTTCTTGGACCTTCAATAGACCCGAGTGGCGCAGCGGTCTAAGGCACTGCATCTCAGTGCTTGAGGTGTCACTACAGACCCCCTGGTTCGATTCCAGGCTGTATCACAACCGGCCGTGATTGGGAGTCCCATAGGGCGGCACACAATTGGCCCAGCGTCATCCGGGTTTGGCCGGTGTAGGCCGTCATTGTAAATAAGAATTTGTTCTTAACTGACTTGCCTAGTTAAATAAAGGATAAAAAATAAAATGCTGCAGAAATGTGTTGATACCCTTCCCCAGATCTGTGCCTTGACACAATCCTTTCTCAGCGCTCGACGGACAATTCCTTCAACCTCAAAGCTTAGTTTTTGCTCTGACATGCACTGTCAACTGTGGTACCTTTATGTAGACAGGTGTGTGCCTTTACAAATCATGTCCAATCAATTTAATTTACCACAGGTGGACTCCAATCAAGTTGTAGAAACATCTCAAGGATGGTAAATGGAAACAGAATGCACCTGAGCTCATTTTCGAGTCTAATAGCAAAGGGTCTGAATGCTTATGTAAATAAGGTATTTCTGTTTTTTTGTTTTTATAAATTTGCAAAAATGTCTATAAACCTGTTTTGGCTTGGTCATTATGCGGTATTGTGTGTTAATAAAAAAAATATATATATATACAGTGGGGAGAACAAGTATTTGATACACTGCTGATTTTGCAGGTTTTCCTACTTACAAAGCATGTAGAGGTCTGTAATTTTTATCATAGGTACACTTCAACTGTGAGAGACGGAATCTAAAACAAAAATCCAGAAAATCACATTGTATGATTTTTAAGTAATTCATTTGCATTTTATTGCATGACATAAGTATTTGATACATCAGAAAAGCAGAACTTAATATTTGGTACAGAAACCTTTGTTTGCAATTACAGAGATCATACGTTTCCTGTAGGTCTTGACCAGGTTTGCACACACTGCAGCAGGGATTTTGGCCCACTCCTCCATACAGATCATCTCCAGATCCTTCAGGTTTCGGGGCTGTCGCTGGGCAATACGGACTTTCAGTTCCCTCCAAAGATTTTCTATTGGGTTCAGGTCTGGAGACTGGCTAGGCCACTCCAGGACCTTGAGATGCTTCTTATGGAGCCACTCCTTAGTTGCCCTGTTTCGGGTCGTTGTCATGCTGGAAGACCCAGCCACGACCCATCTTCAATGCTCTTACTGAGGGAAGGAGGTTGTTGGCCAAGATCTCGCGATACATGGCCCCATCCATCCTCCCCTCAATACGGTGCTGTCGTCCTGTCCCCTTTGCAGAAAAGCATCCCCAAAGAATGATGTTTCCACCTCCATGCTTCACGGTTGGTATGGTGTTCTTGGGGTTGTACTCATCCTTCTTCTTCCTCCAAACACGGCGAGTGGAGTTTAGACCAAAAGCTCTATTTTTGTCTCATCAGACCACATGACCTTCTCCCATTCCTCCTCTGGATCATCCAGATGGTCATTGGCAAACTTCAGATGGGCCTGGACATGCGCTGGCTTGAGCAGGGGGACCTTGCGTGCGCTTCAGGATTTTAATCCATGACGGCGTAGTGTGTTACTAATGGTTTTCTTTGAGACTGTAGTCCCAGCTCTCTTCAGGTCATTGACCAGGTCCTGCCGTGTAGTTCTGGGCTGATCCCTCATCTTCCTCATGATCATTGATGCCCCACGAGGTGAGATCTTGCATGGAGCCCCAGACTGAGGGTGATTGACCATCATCTTGAACGTCTTCCATTTTCTAATAATTGCGCCAACAGTTGTTGCCTTCTCACCAAGCTGCTTGCCTATTGTCCTGTAGCCCATCCCAGCCTTGTGCAGGTCTACAATTTTATCCCTGATGTCCTTACACAGCTCTCTGGTCTTGGCCATTGTGGAGAGGTTGGAGTCTGTTTGATTGAGTGTGTGGACAGGTGTCTTTTATACAGGTAACGAGTTCAAACAGGTGCAGTTAATACAGGTAATGAGTGGAGAACAGGAGGGCTTCTTAAAGAAAAACTAACAGGTCTGTGAGAGTCGGAATTCTTACTGGTTGGTAGGTGATCAAATACTTATGTCATGCAATAAAATGCAAATGAATTACTTAAAAATCATACAATGTGATTTTCTGGATTTTTGTTTTAGATTCCGTCTCTCACAGTTGAAGTGTACCTATGATAAAAATTACAGACCTCTACATGCTTTGTAAGTAGGAAAACCTGCAAAATCGGCAGTGTATCAAATACTTGTTCTCCCCACTGTATATATATACACACACACACACTACCAGAAAAAAAGTTTGGACACCTACTCATTCAAGGGTTTTTCTTAATTTTTTGCTATTTTTTACATTGTAGAATAATAGTGACGACAAACTATGAAATAACACATAGACACCCTTTGCCTTTAACAGCTTTGCACACTCTTGGCATTCTCTCAACCAGCATCACCTTGAATGCTTTTCCTTCTCTCTGCAGTCCGACTCATCCCAAACCATCTCATTTGGGTTGAGGTCGGGGGATTGTGGAGGCCAGGTCATCTGATGCAGCCCCCCATCACTCCTTCTTGGTAAAATAGCCCTTACACAGCCTGGAGGTGTGTTGGGTCATTGTCCTGTTGAAAAACAAATGATAGTCCCACTAAACCCTAACCAGATGGGATTATGTATTGCTGCAGAATGCTGTGGTAGCCATGCTGGTTAAGTGTACCTTGAATTCTAAATAGTTCACAGACCGTGTCACCAGCAAAGCACCCCCACACTATAACCTCCATGCTTTACGGTGGGAAATACACATGCAAAGATCATCCGTTCACCCACACCGCGTCTCACAAGACACAACGGTAGGAACCAAAAATCTCAAATTTGGACTCCAGACCAAAGGACACATTTCCACCGGTCTAATGTCCATTGCTCATGTTTCTTGGCCCAAGCAATTATCTTCTTCTTATTGGTGTCCTTTAGTAGTGGTTTCTTTGCAGCAATTCGACCATAAAGGCCTGCTTTAACACAGTCCCCTCTGAACAGTTGATGTTGAGATGTGTCTTACTTGAACTCTGTGAAGCATTTATTTGGGCTGCAATTTCTGAGGCTGGTGACTCTAATGAACTTATCCTCTGCATCAGAGGTAACTCTGGGTCTTCCATTCCTGTGACAGTCCTCATGAGAGCCAGTTTCATCATAGTGCTTGATGGTTTCTCCGACTGCACTTGAAGAAACTTAATGTTCCGTATTGACTGACCTTCATGTCTTAAAGTAATGATGGACTGTCATTTCTCTTTCTTGCTATAATATGGACTTGGTCTTTTACCAAATAGGGCTATCCTCTGTATACCCGCCCTACCTTGTCGCAAGACAACTGATTGGCTCAAACGCATTAAGAAGGAAAGAAATTCCACAAATTAACTTTTAACAAGGCACACCTGGTAATTGAAATGCATTCCAGGTGACTACCTCATGAAGCTGGTTGAGAGAATGCCAAGAGTTTGCAAAGCTGTCATCAAGGCAAAGGGTGGCTATTTGAAGAATCTCAAATATAAAATATATTTTGATATGTTTAAAACGTTTTTGGTTACTACATGATTCCATACAGTGGGGGAAAAAAGTATGTAGTCAGCCACCAATTGTGCAAGTTCTCCCACTTAAAAAGATGAGAGAGGCCTGTAATTTTCATCATAGGTACACGTCAACTATGACAGACAAATTGAGAAGAAAAAAATCCAGAAAATCACATTGTAGGATTTTTAATGAATTTATTTGCAAATTATGGTGGAAAATTAAGTATTTGGTCACCTACAAACAAGCAAGATTTCTGGCTCTCACAGACCTGTAACTTCTTCTTTAAGAGGCTCCTCTGTCCTCCACTCGTTACCTGTATTAATGGCACCTGTTTGAAAAGACACCTGTCCACAACCTCAAACAGTCACACTCCAAACTCCACTATGGCGAAGACCAAAGAGCTGTCAAAGGACACCAGAAACAAAATTGTAGACCTGCACCAGGCTGGGAAGACTGAATCTGCAATAGGTAAGCAGCTTGGTTTGAAGAAATCAACTGTGGGAGCAATTATTAGGAAATGGAAGACATACAAGACCACTGATAATCTCCCTCGATCTGGGGCTCCACGCAAGATCTCACCCCGTGGGGTCAAAATGATCACAAGAACGGTGAGCGAAAATCCCAGAACCACACGGGGGGACCTAGTGAATGACATGCAGAGAGCTGGGACCAAAGTAACAAAGCCTCCCATCAGTAACACACTACGCCGCCAGGGACTCAAATCCTGCAGTGCCAGACATGTCCCCCTGCTTAAGCCAGTACATGTCCAGGCCCGTCTGAAGTTTGCTAGAGTGCATTTGGATGATCCAGAAGAGGATTGGGAGAATGTCATATGGTCAGATGAAACCAAAATATAACTTTTTGGTAAAAACTCAACTCGTCGTGTTTGGAGGACAAAGAATGCTGAGTTGCATCCAAAGAACACCATACCTACTGTGAAGCATGGGGGTGGAAACATCATGCTTCTGGGCTGTTTTTCTGCAAAGGGACCAGGACGACTGATCCGTGAAAAGGAAAGAATGAATGGGGCCATGTATCATGAGATTTTGAGTGAAAACCTCCTTCCATCAGCAAGGGCATTGAAGATGAAACGTGGCTGGGTCATTCAGCATGACAATGATCCCAAACACACCGCCCGGGCAACGAAGGAGTGGCTTCGTAAGAAGCATTTCAAGGTCCTGGAGTGGCCTAGCCAGTCTCCAGATCTCAACCCCATAGAAAATCTTTGGAGGGAGTTGAAAGTCCGTGTTGCCCAGCGACAGCCCCAAAACATCACTGCTCTAGAGGAGATCTGCATGGAGGAATGGGCCAAAATACCAGCAACAGTGTGTGAAAACCTTGTGAAGACTTACAGAAAACGTTTGACCTGTGTCATTGCCAACAAAGTGTATGTAACAAAGTATTGAGAAACTTTTGTTATTGACCAAATACTTATTTTCCACCATAATTTGCAAATAAATTCATAAAAAATCCTACAATGTGATTTTCTGGATTTTTTTTCTTCTCATTTTGTCTGTCATAGTTGACGTGTACCTATGATGAAAATTACAGGCCTCTCTCATCTTTTTAAGTGGGAGAACTTGCACAATTGGTGGCTGACTAAATACTTTTTTCCCCACTGTATGTGTTATTTCATTGTTTTGATGTCTTCACTATTATTCTACAATGTAAAGAATAGTAGACATAAAGAAAAACCCTTGAATGAGTAGGTGTGTCCAAACTGTGTGTACTCAGCATACTTAACATGTGTAAATATTTGTATGAACATAACAACATTCAACAACTGAGACATAAACTGAACAAGTTCCACAGACATGTGAATAAGATAAATTGAATAATGTGTCCCTGAACAAAGGGGGGTCAAAATCAAAAGTAAGTCAGTATCTGGTGTGGCCATCAGCTGCATTAAGTACTGCAGTGCATCTCCTCCTCCTGGACTGCACCAGATTTGCCAGTTCTTGCTGTGAGATGTTACCCCACTCTTCCACCAAGGCACCTGCAAGTTCCTGGACATTTCTGGGGGTAATGGCCCTAGCCCTCACCCTCCGATCCAACAGGTCCCAGACATGCTCAATGGGATTGAGATCCGGGCTCTTCGCTGGCCATGGCAGAAGACTGACATTCCTGTCTTGCAGCAAATCACGCACAGAACGAGCAGTATGGCTGGTGGCATTGTCATGCTGGAGGGTCATGTCAGGATGAGCCTGCAGGAAGGGTACCACATGAGGGAGGAGGATGTCTTCCCTGTAACGCACAGGGTTGAGATTGCCTGCAATGAAAACAAACTCAGTCCGACGATGCTGTGACACACCGCCCCTGACCATTACGGACCCTCCACCTCCAAATCGATCTCGCTCCAGAGTACAGGCCTCGGTGTAACGCTCATTCCTTCGACGATAAACCCGAATCCGACCATTACCCCTGGTGAGACAAAACCGTGACTCGTCAATGAAGAGCACTTTTTGCCAGTTTGTGCCCATAGTCCAGCCTCTCTCAGCCTATTGCGGACAGTCTGAGCACTGATGGAGGGATTGTGTGTTACTGGTGTAACTCGGGCAGTTGTTTTTTTCATCCTGTACCTGTCCCGTAAAAATCTGAATTGTTCCTCATAACCCGCAAATTCCACAGCCTCCCGACAGATGTAACATTTAAATGTATTTTTATTTTTTTACGAGAGACTAGCCTGTTGATTTAAATCAATTGCTGAAGTGGGACGTTGGTTTAACTTTTCTTGTCTGTTTCAGATTACCACTGAACTTTACAGTCTCCGAACCAAGGCTGAGATCCTGCTGGGGATTTACGGGCCAGTGGCAGCAGATACTGTGCCTAATGGGTCCACCCAGCACCTTCACTCCTTGACCCGTCCAAACCCACCACTGCAGCACCCTCGTACCGTTTTCACAATCCGACCCCAGTTTACCTCTCCGCCTTGCTTATTCTCAACCCCACCCCCTCACCCTCGGTGAACCTCCAAATCAAAGCAGAGCCTCTCTCTTCCAATAACCAGTCTATTGCTGCCCCCCTCCCACAGTCCTGTTATTCCCTACCCCCTCGTGAACCCTCCCTCCACCGCCCCTGTCCTCCTTTGCACCGCCCCTGTCCTCCTTTGCACCCCTCTACCCATCCCAGCCACCCCTCTTCCACCAGTGAGTCTACCTACACCACCTGCACCTGCAGTGTCGCCCTAGTTCAACCTCCAGTGTTTCTGTCGGCTGTCCCCCCAGGAAGACTGGGAGGGAGGGTAAACGTGTCAATGTTGAAGTTGTGTTCATTTTCAGTTCAATGTAAAAGTTGAAAGGTTTTATGGATGTTTTCAAGGTAGTTTTACAGCCTTGTCATGTTGTATTGGTTTATGACCAATTTTAAGATTATTTTATTTAGTTATGTCATTAACACTTTTTCTCAGTTCAACCAAATTTAAAATCAATAATCAGGTTCAGTATTAAGTTTCAAAGCAAATCAATTAAATCAAGAAAATGGTTGTCAAACAAATTAAACCACAACAAATCATCAACAAAAGTTACTGTCATCCTGGAAGGAAGAAATGTATCTTCAATGAACCGTAAATAAAGTCTACTTTTCGCTGTTCATTTTTGTATGTTTTCAGTGTCTGCTTAGGTGTGGATCTTGATTGTTTGAGTTTGTAGTCTGCTTGGGTGGTTGGTCTGGTTCAGTCTGCGTCCTTGTTGGTGAAGGGGTGGGATCGTGGTTTTCCTCTGCTGTGTCCAAGATTGGTGATGGGTCTGGAACTGGGAAACTCAGGTTTGGTGCTGGGACAGGAAACGGGAACCAGGAACTGAAATTGGTGCTGGGTCTGCAGACGGTAGGAAGGATAACCTGAGGAGCGACAGGCCCACACGGAATCCCAAGACCCAGAAGTCAGTGGTGGCACTCCCCTGTGGCCTGCTCGCTCCAGGCATAGGTTTGGACTTAACACTAACACACACCATTGCATTATAATCCTCTTGAATACAATGTTTTTTCCAAATGCTACTGTATGTGAAATACCTGTGGCTTTGTTTCCCCAGCAAAAACAAGTTACCTCCTGTTACTGCAAAAGAACAGAGTCCCCTGGGTGAGTTACCTGCTTCCCTTCTTCACTTCCACAACTATGTCTGAAATGAAAGATGGATAGGCAATTTGCATAATTATTCAATTTTCATACTATTAATAATTAGTGTTTTGTGTGTGTGTGTCCAGAGCCAGTCGTGCCAGGCGGTGTTCGAGTACCACACCAACCAGGTCAACTGCCTGCTGGTGTCATCTCTGCCCGTCCTGCCGGCGCGTCTCTACACCGGCTCCAGTGACCGTCCGCTGCTACATCATCAAAGTACAGCCAAACACACACACACCATTAGTTTTAATTAACAGACCTATAGGTAAGACACAACACTACTGAACTAATGAGACATTAATGAAGCTCTAATGACTGAGCCATGCGCTCAACAAGTATAATTTATATAGTCACAGACCATAAAGGATGCCTCTTCTCACCGTCAAGATCATACCACCATTTTCCTTGCCATGTTTTCCTACAGTATGCAATCTATGCATCATTTCATTGGCATCATGGCATCTTGGGTCTGTCCTTCAATCACATCATGTCAGTCCTTGGTAATTGCTCCATGACAGGACTGATCTGAAAATGCCATGAATCACTCAAAATGGAGATATGGGCTCTTCCACAACCCTGGTCCTCCCTCTGCCACTCCTCCCTCCTTCTTCTTGTGTCCAGTTCCACGTTTTATGGCCAGAGTGATAAATAACAGACCCAATGCTCAGCCTTCCCTGTTCTCGTCAGCTCCCGAGACCAGTTTTTCTGGCCCACGCCCTATCTGGGCTTTACCAGAGACTGTGTGCAGTTGAGTGATAATATTAACCACGTTGGGCCTGTGACAGCTTTTTCGCTGCTGTTTGGTCCAGTGGGCCATTCTGTACTGATCTGGCCCAACCAAGCCAGAACGTGATATTTCATGACCACGATTATTTTAAGCCAGGTACACACTGAAAAAAGTATTAATTACTTAGTGCGTCATTGTGATCTCATATCAAGTGTATGTGTGTCAGCTAAGACTGATCCAGCTCATGAGTTTATTTAAAAATGGAAAATGAATGTTTCTGGAACAAATGTTAGTGCATCGAATCGTTCTTGTAATCAAACCGAATCGTTTCAAACTAAAACGTATCGTTCCTGTGTCGTATCACAGCCCATGTATCTAGATACGTATCGAATCATCTTGAAAGGGAAAGATGCACATCCGTAGTGCATGTCTGCACGTGTGTTCATCACAAGACAACATTTATTTTGTCAATTGAACAGCAACACATTAAACATTATAGCTTTTATAATCAGCTATGGCATCACAGCTGAGTAGCTCTCATAATGGCGGTTTCTCTTGATCCGATTTTAATATTCATGTGGCTGTGTAATCCTCAATGTATCTGCTACTGCCATTGCCTTCTCCAAAGGCTGACTTTCAACTTGGGTTTGTGTCCCAAATGGCATCCCATTCCCTACATAGTGCAATACTTTTGACTAGAGCCCTATGTGCGCAGAACAGAGTATGCAGCTGATTGTATGGCTACTTTTATTTTTTTAAACGATCTCAATTGAATTGTAAATACTGCACTTGTTTTTGCACGGATTCTGCCACACGGTTAGCTTTTAACAGCTGGGACCGCTTCTTCTTGTCCCAGAATTCCGCTTAACAGACTGTTTGAAGCCTGTTTGACAGAGCTGCTAACCCTAGCTAGCTAGCGAACGAAGAGGACTGCTTGGATTTTCCTGATGTTGGAGCCTCTTCTCATGGAGGCCTCCCCATTCAGAGGAAGAGGCGAACGCGTTGTAGGAGTTGTTTACTATGCTCTTTTCCGAACACTGTTGACCGACCGACTTTTCAATGCAACAACTGCCTACTTGCGGAGGACTATAGGGCCGAGTTGTCTACCCTAAGCAAGCAAATCTCAGTGTTGCACAATTTGCTGGGGAATCCACGGCCGACTACCTTCTCCTTCTCTACACCTCGCTGGACATCGTTCTGATATGGTGAGCGTATCACCACCTTGTCACCACTCTGACTGGCCAGTGTTTCACAGGGACCTCTCACCGTGGAAATCTCCCCACCTGTGGAAAATCAAACCGGATTGACGCTTCTAGAGCTCGCTAAATAGGTGACAACCACAATTCGTAAGATGTATACCTGGTGACAGTCCTTCTCATGGGAATAGTGAAGAACAACTCCAGAAGGGATTACTGGAGCACGGATCCTATGTTTGCCACTCTTTTTTCCCCCAATAACACATCCTAGTTCTGCTGTGATGCCTGCATTTTGTCAACAATGCTACTGTCAAGTCCCTAATGTTTTGGCATTCCGTAAATACATTCCCTCTAAAAGGCACAGGTTTGGGGTCAAGTTCTTGGTTATGTGCGATGTGAAGGTTTCCTCCAGACGTGACGCTTGGCATTCAGGCCAAATAGTTCAATGTTGGTTTTATCAAACCAGAGAATCTTGTTTCTCATGGTCTGAGAGTCCTTTAGGTGCCTTTTGGCAAACTCCAAGCAGATTGTCATGTGGCTTTTACTGAGGAGTGGATTCCGTCCGGCCACTCTACCATAAAGTTCTGTTGATGGAGTGCTACAGAGATGGGAGAACCTTCCAGAAGGACAACCATCTCCACAGAGGAACTCTGGAGCGCTGTCAGAGTGACCCATTAGGTTCTTGGTCTCCTCCCTGACCAAGGCATTCTCCCCCGATTGCTCAGTTTGGCCGGGCGGCCAGCTCTAGGAAGAGTATTGGTGGTTCCAAACTTCTTCCATTTAAGAATGATGGAGGCCACTGTGTTCTTGGGGACCTTCAATCCTGTAGAAATGTTTTCGTACCCTTCCCCAGATCTGTGCCTCGACACTATCCTGTCTCGGAGCTCTACGGACAATTTGTTCGACCTTGGTTTGTAAATTAGGTATTTCTGTTTTTTTATTAGTAATAAAGTTGCACCTTTTTTTTGCTTTGTCATTAGGGGGTATTGTGTGTGTAGATTAAGGAAAATCTATTTTAGAGTAAGGCTGTAACATAACAAAATGTGGAAAAAGTCAAGGGGGTCTGAATACTTTACAAATGCACTGTATGTTCTTCAGTCAGTAAAATGTGACTAGTTTCAGGAAACTAGGCGTATGTTGCGCGTCACTACTTCACAAGAGAGCGATTTCAACGTAAACTTTTTTCTAAAATGCGTTTTTAGGCAGAAATGCCTTCTGGAACGTAAACTTTCATGTGTCTTAATAACAAACGTGTATGCCATCTGTAAATACGAATAGAATTGTTAAATTACGAGCCTAGTTGGTTTAGCCACAGAAAAAGACAGCAACCTTCCCGCTAGCCATGATTGGCTGAGATAATGAGTGGGCTGCACATGCTGAGAGATCGAGTTTTGAAATTAGTGGAATTAGAGTATGATAGTTAAGGAGATGCGGAAATCACCGGTCTCCGGATTACATCTTCAAACTAAGGGCAACCATGGCATCCGTGACAGAGAGGGAGAAGCGTTCATCCATGTATACGGGTAGGAGAGTCTAGCTAGCTACATTTTCAGATATTACACGTTTCTAATTTTGTCAGTCATTTTCATTTCAGGTTAACGTGTACTGTCAGCTAGCTAGCTAACGTTAGCTGGCTGGCTCGCTAGCTAACGTTACGTGTATGATCTGTGTAGTTATTATTTGTATCTCAGAGCCATTTGCTTTGCTAGTTTTAGCCTAATGTTAGCTAGCGAACATTGAACCTGGTTGGATATTCATGCAGGGTAGTAATGTCAGGAGTTTGGATTATGGTTCATTGTTTAGCTAGCTAGCTAGCTAGCTACATGTCTTAACAAAACACTCCACTATGCAAGTAACCATTTCAATAGAATGTTAATGATGTCAATGCGACAACTGTTGATAGACGTAGCTGGTAAATTTGCTCTGGCTATCTACTCCGATTTCAGAGCACTCTCGTCTGAGTGTGCACAGCCTAACCAGCTCTGGCGAGTAAAATGGTCAGAGTGAGCTGTTCTCTCATTTGTGTCTGGAAGTAGCTATTAAGCTAGCCAACGTTAGCCAGTTAGCTTGGGTGCTTGACTGCTGCTGTTAGGACAGAATGCTCAGATCAACCCTACTCCTTGGCCAGAGAGTCCAGTGTGCGCTCTGAATGCTCCGAGAGCGAAACGCTCTGAATTTACGAACGGAGAATCTGACAACGCTCTGAGTTTACGGGCGGGCCTATAGCTTGAGAGGGTGTGAACGATGCTGAATGGGTATAGACAAAGAAGAGCTCTCCAGTGGGTGTACCAAAACATTCAAATGCCATATTATCAAAAGTGAGGTTCCAAGTTTATCAACTTTCAAAGCAGAATTACTTTCCTATTGTTCCTCAACTGTAGTGTATGATATACAATATACTTTTATACAATGTAAAAAAACACCATTTCAGATTTTGCTACACAAGACCGAATCAAGCCGGTCGGTGGCTAGCCAGCCAGGGTAGCTACAGAAACGAAACCCATGAAATACACTTGCTGGAAATATGTCAATATCCTTAGCTTGCCATTCACTAAATATACTGTTAAATAACTATGACTGACAACCAATAGCTTAAGTATGCTGAGCGCTAACGCTAGTTTTTTAGCATTTGCCAACCCTTATGCTGAGGGAAATTAGCTAGTTAGCTACCACCAACCCTGCACAAACCTGTGGCTAACTCTGCTGCTGTACTTGGACTTTCTGGCTGCTCTACCCACTCCACTTCATCCACCGCTGCCTGCTCGTGCTCAACCTGCTCATTTTCTTTGCCTCTCTTTCGGAAGAAGTTCAGAATATCCGTATTTGTTCTGTGCTATGCTGCAGAGTCTGACTGAGTGACAGGCTTTTTGCAGGCATGACATTAACTTCTAACCAGTGCTGTAGGGGTGGGGGAGGGGTCAAGGGACGTGTGTTGTCGCTGTGTTGTGAAATCTCGACCAATCACAGCAGGCACCATGTCACTGCAGGGGCTTATTGCAGTGCCTGATACTGCCAAGGGGCCAGGGTTCCGGTCTAGAAGCATGGTTTCGACTGCTCCTACAGTTTTGCTTAGGTACTGCAGTTTAACTGACGCCAGGCCCAGAAATACTATTCATAGAGAATTCAGATTAGAAAATTCCTAATAAGACACTTTAGTCATCACAAAACATCCATTGAGTTATTCAAATAATTGTCGCTGAGGCCGTTTTTTTCTCCATCACTCACAGCCGAAGATATTAACATTTTATAATCATCCAATGTCTACCATGTTTTTGGACCGCATGTGATGTTAGTCTGTATAAGCCGGAAGAAACTGAGTGTACAAAACATTAGAAACACCTTCCTAATATTGAGTTAAACCCCCTTTTGCCCTCAGAACAGCCTCAATTCATCGGGGCATGAACTACAAGGTGTCAAATGTTCCACAGGGATGCTGGCCCATGTTGACTCCAATGCTTCCCACAGTTGTGTCAAGTTGCCTGGATGTCGTTTGGGGGGTGGATGATTCTTGATACACACAGGAAACTGTTGAGTGTGAAAAACCCAGCAGCGTTGCAGTTCTTTACACAATCAAACCGGTGCGCCTGGCACCTACTACCATACCCTGTTTAAAGGCACTTCAATATTTTGTCTTGCACATTCACCCTCTGTATGGCACACATACACAATCCATTTCTCAATTGTTTCAAGGCTTAAAAACCATTCTTTAACCTGTCTCTTCCCCTTCATCTACACTGATTAAAGTGGATTTAACAGGTGACATCAATAATGGATCATAGCTTACACCTGTTCAGTCTATGTCATGAAAAGAGCAGGTGTTCCTAATGTTTTCTACACTCAGTTTATACGGTCCATTAATCGCCATATGAGAATGTATATAGATTACCTTGAAAACAACGGGCGGACACATTGGACGCATTCTCCAGTTCTTATTATACCTCAGTGGCTACTGCCTATCGCAGTGTATTGCATTGATTATTTCTGCCATTAAAACATTTTATTTGATTAAATACTGCACAAAAAGAAAAAATATATTGGACCATCAAAAGTTTTGGGGCTGGACCTAAAACAAGCCCAGGCTTAATCACGCCACTCAGGACCGTGGACAGACCTTTGAGGGGGCAGGTGCTCAAAATGAAAAAAGACATCCACCGTAACATTCATAACATACTAATTCCCTCTGTAATAAAAATGTAAAAGAATTTGATTATAGGCCTATTTATTTCTACAACAACACACTCATCACAAATTGTAATCAAGCCAGTTACAGTGAAATGCTTACTTACAAGTCCTTAATCAACAATGCAGTTTTAAGAAAAATAAATGTTAAGTAAAAAATAGATAAGTAAATTAAAATTAAAAATAATTAAAGAGCAGCAGTCAAATAAAATAACAGTAGGGAGGCTATATACAGGGAGTACCGGTACAGAGTCAATGTGCGGGGGCACAGGTTAGTTGAGGTAATATGTACATGTGGGTAGAGTTAAAGTGACTATGCATAGATAACAAATAGAGTAGCAGCAGTGTAAAAGAGGGGGTGGGGTGGGGGGGACAAAGCAAATAGTCTGGATAGCCATGATTAGCTGTTCAGGAGTCTTATGGCTTGGGGGTAGAAGCTGTTAAGAAGCCTTTTGGACCCAGACTTGGCGCTCCGGTACCGCTTGCCGTGTGGTAGCAGAGAAAACAGTCTATGACTAGGGTGGCTGGAGTCTTTGACAATTTTGAGGGCCTTCCTCTGACACCGCCTGGTATATAGGTCCTGGATGGCAGGAAGCTTGGCCCCAGTGATGTACTGGGCCGTACACACTACCCTCTGTAGTGCCTTGCGGTCGGAGGCTGAGCAGTTGCCATACCAGGCAGTGATGCAACCAGTCAGGATGCTCTCGATGGTGCAGCTGTATAACCTTTTGAGGATCTGAGGACCCATGCCAAATATTTTCAGTCTCCTGAGGGGGAATAGGCTTTGTCGTGCCCTCTTCACGACTGTCTTGGTGTGTTTGGACCATGATAGTTTGTTGGTGATGTGGACACCAAGGAACTTGGGTGCTCAGTCCTCCTCTTTTTTTTTCTTCCTGTAGTCCACAATCATCTCCTTTGTCTTGATCACGTTGAGGGAGAGGTTGTTATCCTGGCACCACACGGCCAGGTCTCTGACCTCCTCCCTATAGGCTGTCTAGTCGTTGTCGGTGATCAGGCCTACCACTGTTGTGTCGTCGGCAAACTTAATGATGCCGTTGGAGTCGTGCCTGGCCATGCAGTAATGGGTGAACAGGGAGTACAGGAGGGGACTGAGCATGCATCCCTTAGGGGCCCCCGTGTTGAGGATCAGCGTGGCAGATGTGTTGTTACCTACCCTTACCACCTGGGGGGCGGCCCGTCAGGAAGTCCAGGATCCAGTTGCAGAGGGCGGTTTTAGTCCCAGGGTCCTTAGCTGGTGGTTTGCTAGAGTCTAGACAACTTGTGTTCAGTGCTTAATTTGTAAATCGGGAGGTGCTTGAACAAAAAGCGAGTGTGAGGGGGTGGCCTGGGGAGCTCTGAGGTACCGGAACACATAAAAAAAGAAGGCCCTTTATAATAAAGCATTGCATGCATAACATTGCAGTTACTTGGTGGCATAGAGCAGTAGAGGGGAGGCGTTTGTACTGCAGAAGTTGCACACATGGGGAACATTTTTAGTAGCCTAGGGTCTGGAAAAATGAATGCATTTCATGCAATTTTACTGGAACCTTTGGCTAAATATTTTTTTAGAGCAGCATGTGTGGGAAATGTTTCATGATCACAGCCCAGTGTATTCCCAGCTCAGAATGTCTCCCACATTAAACGCTTCCTGCATGGCACATCACATGAGTCTCCTTCAATCAAAGGGTGATGGGCTGATCCTGCTATAAAATGTGTTTATCAATCATCCTATTTATCTTCTTTACATGCTACTGTGCCTTCAGAAAGTATTCACACCACTTGACTTTTTCCACATTTTGTTGTCTTACAGCCTGAATTTAAAATGGATTTAATGTAGTTTTTTTTTCTTCACTGGCCTAAACACAAAACCCCATAATGTCAAAGTGGAATTATGTTTTAAAAAACTTTTAGAAATGTCTTGCGTCAATAAGTATTCAACCCCTTTGTTATGGAAAGACTAAATAAATTCTGGAGTAAAAATGTGCTTAAGTCACAAGTTGCATGGACTCACTCAGTGTGCAATAATAGTGTTTAACATGATTTTTGAATGACTACCTCACCTCTGTACCCCACACATACAATTATCTGTAAGGTCCCTCAGTCGAGCAGTGAATTTCAAACACAGATTCAACCACAAACACCAGGGAGGTTTTCCAATGCCTCGCAAAGAACGGCACCTATTGGTAGAGGGGTAACAAACAAAAAAAGCAGACATTGAATATCCCTTTGAGCATGATGAAGTTATTCATTATACTTTGGATAGTGTATCAATACACCCAGTCACTATAAAGATAGGGGTGTCCTTCCTAACTCAGTTGCCGGAGAGGAAGGAAACCGCTCATGGATTTCACCATGAGGCCAGTAGTGACTTTAAAACAGTTAGTGTTTAATGGCTGTGATAGGAGAAAACTGAGGATGGATCAAGAACATTGTAGTTACTCCACAATACTAACCTAATTGACAGAGTGAAAAGAACGAAGCCTGTACAGAATAAAAGTATGCATCCTGTTTGCAGCAAGGCACTTGTAATACTGCAAAAAAAATGTGGCAAAGCAATTCCCTTTTTGTCCTGAATAGTGTTATGTTTGGGTCAACTCCAAAACAACACATTACTGTGTAACACACTCTATATTTTCAAGCATAGTGGTGGCTGCATCATGTTGTGGGTATGCTTGTAATCATTAAGGACTGGGGAGTTTTTCAGGATAGAAAATAAACTAAATGGACCTAAGCACAGGCAAAATCCTAGAGGAAAACCTGGTTCAGTCTGCTTTCCACCAGACACTGGAAGATGAATTCACCTTTCAGCAGGACAATAACCTAAAAAACAGAGCCAAAATACACTGGAGTTGCTTACCAAGAAGACAGTGAATGTTCCTGAGTGGCCGAGTTAGTTTGACTTAAATCTGCTCTAAAATCTATGACAAGACTTGAAAATGGCTGTCTAGCAATGATAAACAACTAATTTGACAGAGCTTGAAGAATTTTGAAAATAATAATGGGCAAATATTGTACAATCCAGGTGTGCAGAGCTCTTAGAGACTTACAGTGGCTTGCGAAATTATTCACCCCCTTGGCATTTTTCCTATTTTGTTGCCTTACAACCTGGAATTAAAATTGATTTTTGGGGGGTTTGTATCATTTGATTTACACAACATGCCTACCACTTTGAAGATGCAAAATATATTTATTTTTTTGTGAAACAAACAAGAAATAAGACAAAAACACAGAACTTGAGTGTGCATAACTATTCACCCCCCCCAAGTCAATACTTTGTAGAGCCACCTTTTGCAGCAATTACAGCTGCAAGTCTCTTGGGGTATGTCTCTATAAGCTTGGCACATCTAGCCACTGGGATTTTTGCCCATTCTTCAAGGCAAAACTGCTCCAGCTCCTTCAAGTTGGATAGGTTCCGCTGGTGTACAGCAATCTTTAAGTCATACCACAGATTCTCAATTGGATTGAGGTCTGGGCTTTGACTAGGCCTTTCCAAGACATTTAAATGTTTCCCCTTAAACATTTATATTTTAGTCATTTAGCAGACGCTCACATCCAGAGCGACTTACAGTTAGTGAGTGCATACATTTTCATACTGGCCCCCCGTGGGAATCGAACCCACAACCCTGGCGTTGCAAACGCCATGCTCTACCAACTGAGCAACACGGGGCCTAAACCACTCGATTGTTGCTTTAGCAGTATGCTTAGGATCATTGTCCTGCTGGAAGGTGAAACTCCACATTTTTCACTCAAGAATTTCCCTGTATTTAGCGCCATCCAGCATTCCTTCAATTCTGACCAGTTTCCCATTCCCTGCCGATCGAAAAACATCCCCACAGCATGATGCTGCCGCCACCAAGCTTCACTGTGGGGATGGTGTTCTCAGGGTGATGAGTGTTGGGTTTGCGCCAGACATAGCGTTTTCCTTGATGGCCAAAAAGCTCAATTTTAGTCTCATCTGACCAGAGTACCTTCTTCCATATGTTTGGGGAGTCTCCCACATGGCTTTTGGCGAACACCAAACGTTTGCTTATTTTTTTCTTTAAGCAATTGCTTTTTTCTGGTCACTCTCTTCTGTAAAGCCCAGCTCCGTGGAGTGTACGGCTTAAAGTGGTCCAATCTCCAATCTCCGCTGTGGAGATTTGCAGCTCCTTCAGGGTTATCTTTGGTCTCTTTGTTGCCTCTCTGATTAATGCCCTCCTTGCCTGTTCCGTGAGTTTTGGTGGGCGGCCCTCTCTTGGCAGGTTTGTTGTGGTGCCATATTCTTTCAATTTTTTAATAATGGATTTAATGGTGCTCCGTGGGATGTTCAAAGTTTATGATATTTTTTTATAACCCAACCCTGATCTGTACTTCTCCACAACTTTGTCCCTGACCTGTTTGGAGAGCTCCTTGGTCTTCATGGTGCCACTTGCTTGGTGGTGCCCCTTGCTTAGTGGTGTTGCAGACTCTGGGGCCTTTCAGAACAGGTGTATATATACTGAGATCATGTGACACTTAGATTGCACACAGGTGGACTTTATTTAACTCATTATGTGACTTCTGAAGGTAATTGGTTGCAACAGATCTTATTTAGGGGCTTCATAGCAATTTTCTGTTATTTATTTTTTTGAATCTTTTGAAACAAGTAATTTTTTTCATTTCACTTCACCAATTTGGACTATTTTGTGTACTTACAAAGCTTGTAGAGGTCTGTAATTTTATCATAGGTACACTTCAACTGTGAGAGACGGAATCTAAAACAAAAATCCAGAAAATCACATTGTAAGATTTTTAAGTAATTCATTTGCATTTTATTGCATGACATAAGTATTTGATACATCAGAAAAGCAGAACTTAATATTTGGTACAGAAACCTTTGTTTGCAATTACAGAGATCATACGTTTCCTTTAGGTCTTGACCAGGTTTGCACACACTGCAGCAGGGATTTTGGCCCACTCCTCCATACAGACCTTCTCCAGATCCTTCAGGTTTCGGAGCTGTCGCTGGGCAATACGGACTTTCAGTTCCCTCCAAAGATGTTCTATTGGGTTCAGGTCTGGAGTCTGGCTAGGTCACTCCAGGACCTTGAGATGCTTCTTACGGAGCCACTCCTTAGTTGCCCTGGCTGTGTGTTTCGGGTCGTTGTCATGCTGGAAGACCCAGCCACGACCCATCTTCAATGCTCTTACTGAGGGAAGGAGGTTGTTGGCCAAGATCTCGCGATACATGGCCCCATCCATCCTCCCCTCAATACGGTGCAGTCGTCCTGTCCCCTTTGTAGAAAAGCATTCCCAAAGAATGATGTTTCCACCTTCATGCTTCACGGTTGGGATGGTGTTCTTGGGGTTGTACTCATCCTTTTTCTTCCTCATAACACTGCGATGGGAGTTGAGACTAAAAAGCTTTATTTTTGTCTCATCAGACCACATGACCTTCTCCCATTCCTCCTCTGGATCATCCAGATGGTCATTGGCAAACTTCAGACGGGCCTGGACATGCGCTGGCTTGAGTAGGGGGACCTTGCGTGCGCTGCAGGATTTTAATCCATGACGGCGTAGTGTGTTACTAATGGTTTTCTTTGAGACTGTGGTCCCAGCTCTCTTCGGGTCATTGACCAGGTCCTGCCGTGTAGTTCTGGGCTGATCCCTCACCTTCCTCATGATCATTGATGCCCCACGAGGTGAGATCTTGCATGGAGCCCCAGACCGAGGGTGATTGACCATCATCTTGAACTTCTTCCATTTTCTAATAATTGCGCCAACAGTTGTTGCCTTCTCACCAAGCTGCTTGCCTATTGTCCTGTAGCCCATCCCAGCCTTGTGCAGGTCTACAATTTTATCCCTGGTCTTGGCCGTTGTGGAGAGGTTGGAGTCTGTTTGATTGAGTGTGTGGACAGGTGTCTTTTATACAGGTAACGAGTTCAAACAGGTGCAGTTAATACAGGTAATGAGTGGAGAACAGGAGGGCTTCTTTAAAAAAAACTAACAGGTCTGTGAGAGCCGGAATTCTTACTGGTTGGTAGGTGATCAAATACTTATGTCATGCAATAAAATGCAAATTAATTACTTAAAAATCATACATTGTGATTTTCTGGATTTTTGTTTTACTTTCCATCTCTCACAGTTGAAGTGTACCTATGATAAAAATTACAGACCTCTACATGCTTTGTAAGTAGGAAAACCTGCAAATCGGCAGTGTATCAAATACTTGTTCTCCCCACTGTAAGTACTCTCATACCTTCAGCTGTAACAGATGAGTATTATAAGGTCCTTGGAATAAGTTCCGTTTAATAGCCTTACCATATCAAAGTTGGATAATTTTGGCACAGTGGTTGAAAACGTAAATTTTTTGACGAAGTTTTTACACACAACAGACGACAATTAAATTAAGTCTACATGTTATATTTATAATGTTTGGTACTAAGCATTCCAACTGACTCATTTGGAGAGAATGTGTGTTGATAGGGAAAGAAACTAACCCAGAGAGGAGTTCTCAGACCAGAGTGATTTTGACAAGCAGACCTCATGGTAAGGTAAAATGTTATAACTCTCTTTGAAATAAAAATGATTATCTGAAACAGTTGTAGCCATTTTTTATCAAGTAGACTACCCAGAGGCCCTCATGCAGGACGCATGCAAGCTGTGTTACCCCGAGACTCTGAGGGAGGAATTGAAATTCTCTGCAGGGAGACAGAGAGGGGTCTTTCATCGGCTACTGGTTCATGCCTCGCTTTGCTCCCAGCATGCCACGTTTTTAATAAGGACACCGCCTGTCTGTTCACACCTCCCTGTTCAATATGCATGATCAGACCTTTTTACCCCAAACCCTGAGCTTTCTGATGCTTCCAACATCCACTACGAACAGCAGTGGATGGCAAAGGGGCACTCGTCGTTTGTCAGTCAAGACTGTCTCTCTCTGTGTGGATGTTGCCATGTTTGACACATCTCTGGCAACGGATAGCCGTACCGTTGAACCTCTTCTGATCTGATGCGAAACGTCACTAGGATATCAGTGCCAAGCAACAACAACGACAGCTGTGGATAATAGTGATTATGTCTGGCAGCGGTCTTATGTCTAAAATACATATCTGACATATGGAATAGATTTTTTGTCATTTCAATGTTGTTGCCTATAATCCCCTTTCAAGGATGTTCTTTGTTTCTCCCTCAAGGCGTGTTTTGTAAGACAGAAGTGTTTGTGGCAAACACAAGGGATTATATTAATCCTTGTGTATCAAAGAGAAACCTAGCTTTTCACTTTCATTTAACATTTTTACATTTACATCATTTAGCAGATGCTCTTATCCAGAGCGACTTACAGTTAGTGAGTGCATACATTTTTCATACTGGCCCCCCATGGGAATCGAACCCACGACCCTGGCGTTGCAAGTGCCATGCTCTACCAACTGAGCTACACAGGACTTTAACTATCTTGGAAGATTAATTATCTTTAATAAAAAATAGAAAATAATGGAGTAGGTGGTCTTTTAATGGAGATTAAAATAGTCAACAGTATGCTGAGGAGAAACCTGGAACCTAAACAGATGGATAATTTAATGAAATTGATAGGCAGGGAAGGGAAGTGAATGCAGCACAGGAGCCTCCCCCTCTCTCTGTCCCTCTTCCACATGGAAAAGGAGAGTTGTGTCCCAGGGGAGATCTAGATGCGTGACTCATGCAACGGCTGATAAGGGAAACTGGTGGTCTGTGTTCATCTTTACATGTAGCCTGAAAGTGCTGCAGTGGTCCTTACAGAATATCTTCCATGTACACTATGAGCGTGTATGAGTGCCTAGTGCAACTCTGGCAATGAGGAAAAGGCAACAACTGGGAAATAAAAACAACAAATGACATACAGTGAATATATATCACATCTCCTACGTCCTACGCTAATTGCTTTTCAGACTTTCTAAAGCGCTTGACATCCTTGCACCTATTAAGGTGCCCATGCACTGGTAGTGATTAGATTTGCTGATTTGTTATTACACTTCAATGACGCTGTAAGTGGTGTTGGTGTGATTGACATTCATTGGCAAGAGCCATCAACAGGTTTTTGGACATAGGTTATATACTATTGTATGTCATTTGATGTAGGTTAATATGGCACAAAACATTTTAATTCAAGATAGAGTAATTCCAATCTGGGGCAGCTGGTCCATTCTGCGTTGTTTTTAGTAAATACATGTTTAAATTATACACAATACAATAATGTGCAACTCATTGAAAATCTACATTTCACAGCTGCAATGTCTCGAGCCTGGAAGTCTGAGCGAGCGCTTCGAAAGCTACAGGTCTCCATCCTTTTCTAGCATGAGAGCTACTTTCAAAAAATGAAATGTCATGAGCTACTCATTTTTTTCTAGCTTTCAAATATGCACATTCTTCTCCTTTCCCCTGCAACTCTTCCCGCGGTCCTTTGTGTACAAGAGAAAGTAGTGTTAGGGGGAAACCTAATTACATGTTCTGAGAAAAATTAACAAATGCCCTTTAATTGCGCGTCTGGCCCTTTAATTGCGCATCTAGCGTGTGAGGAATGTGCTGTCTAATGTGGTCTAGCAACGGTTCTGTACTGCCGCTGCTCATTTCATGGCAAAGTTTGCAAATAACAAATGCATACAAATGAATACTTATGATATACTTCTGCAAGATACATGTTCAACCGCAATTATATGTGATGCAATATATGCCATGGGGAAAGCATGAGCAAACCAGTTGATTAGGCTGCAAGGATTTTCCAGCTTGAACATTTCTCTATTTTGGGGAATGTATTTAAAGTTTTTTTCAATGGACAATGTTATGTCTCGTTCTTTGAATACTTGGCATTGAGGACAACTTTCCCTTTTTTAACATATTGTTCTTCCTAATCTAATGGCCATTGGTTTGGGAATGAAGACAAACGGCTAAATACATTATTTTACTATGGAAAACGACTAACCCTTGGATTGAGACAATACATTACCACGACAGCTCGCAATGTTAGATGCTGAAATGCGCTGTTTACTTTGGTTTGTGGTTTCCACTAGTTACCACAGCCACAAAGGCTATATTGTACAAATTCATTCAACCAAAAAAATGCTTTGTGGTCTTAATTTAAGGTTATGGTTAGGCATAAGGTTAGCAGTGTGGTTAAGGTTAGGATTAATGTTACGTTTAAAATCACATTTTAAGAAGTTCAATTGTAGAAATAGGCAGGGTTTATGACTTTGTGGCTGTAGCTAGATCAAGGAGAATAAAAAGCCTTTGGGTGTCTGTGATTGGACCGGACACTGACTGGGGCTGACTGATGTTTTTCCAGGAGGAATGTTTTGGTGCGAGATCAGTATAAGTTTGCTGCTGCTCGCAGGAGGAGATGCCAGTCTCTCCATGCGCCACACTCAACACAGTGAGGGCAGAAAATGTGCCTGCAAAAACAGATCTATGGATGTATTCTATGTAAAAATATTCTCAAACATTTATGTAAGACTGATGTTTCATGGTACACTATATACAGTGCATTCGGAAAGTATAAAGACCCTTTCCCTTTTTACACATGTTGTTACCTTACAGCCTTATTCTAAAATGGATTAAATAAATACACATTCTCATCAATCTACACACAATACCACAATACCCCATAATGACAAAGCGAAAACAAGTTTTTAGAAATGTTAGCAAATGTATTAAAATAAAAACAGAAATACCTTATTTTGACCCTTTGCTATGAGACTTGAAATTGAGCTCAGGTTAGGGCTGTTATGGTGACTGTATTACCGCCACGCCGGGGACAGCAGTCAAATTCCACATTACCATTTAGTCATGTAATTAGGCTTCTCCAAGCTCTGATGCTGCTGGTGGTCATTAGTAGCCTAGCCAAACTTGCTAACTGCCTGGTACGCAGCACTCTATTGTCCCTCTAATCACTCTGACATCAATCCACATTTTTTCGAAAATTATAATCAAACACCTCATGAGTGCCCATGAGCTCATGTTGTGCAACATTTCTATAGGCTATGCAATTGCGTGAGAAAACAGAGTTTTGATGGCCTCTATTAAAAAGAGGAGGATCCCATCGGCTTTCTATAGGCTTATAAAATTGTATCGTTATTAACTTTCCTAATATTAAGCAAATTACTTCACTTTAACACAGGAACATAGCCTATCTGGCTGGCATGAAAATGAACCATGGGAAAAGCTTCCTCCATTCGCTATTTAACTGCATAGATGATATGTATATTTTTCCCCATGCCACTGTTCCGAGAGAGGTGCATGATAATGGTCCATTTGTAAATCAAAACTAATTTCCCACATACAGTTGAAGTCGGAAGTTTTACGTACACCTTAGCCAAATACATTTAAACTCCTGACATTTAATACTAGTAAAAATTCCCTGTCTTAGGTCAGTTAGGATCACCACTTTATTTTAAGAATGTGAAATGTCAGAATAATAGTAGAGAGAATTATTTATTTCAGCTTTTATTTATTTCATCACATTCCCAATGGGGCAGAAGTTTACATGCACTCAATTAGTATTTGGTAGCATTGCCTCAACATTTTGGGTAGCCTTCCACAAGCTTCCCACAATAAGTTGGGTGAATTTTGGCCCATTCCTCCTGACAGAGCAGGTGTAACTGAGTCAGGTTTGTAGGCCTCCTTGCTCGCACACGATTTTTCAGTTCTGCCCACACATTTTCTATAGGATTGAGGTCAGGGCTTTGTGATGGCCACTCCAATACCTTGACTTTGTTGTCCTTAAGCCATTTTTCCACAACTTTGGAAGTATGCTTGGGGTCATTGTCCATTTGAAAGACCCATTTGCGACCAAGCTTTAACTTCCTGACTGATGTCTTGAGATGTTGCTTCAATATATCCACATAATTGTCCTTCCTCATGATGCCATCTATATTGTGAAGTGCAGCAGTCCCTCCTGCAGCAAAGCACCCCCACAGCATGATGCTGCCACCCATGTGCTTCACGGATGAGATGGTGTTCTTCGGCTTGCAAGTGACCTCCTTTTTCCTCCAAACATAACCATGGTCATTATGGCCAAACAGTTATATTTTTGTTTAATCAGACCAGAGGACATTTCTCCAAAAAGTATGATCTTTGTCCCCATGTGCAGTTGCAAACCGTAGTCTAGCTTTTTTATGGCGATTTTGGAGCAGTGGCTTCTTCCTTGCTGAGCGGCCTTTCAGGTTATGTCGATATAGGACTCGTTTTACTCTGGATATAGATAATTTTGTACCTGCTTCCTCCAGCATCTTCACAAGGTCCTTTGCTGTTGTTCTGGGATTGATTTGCACTTTTCGCACCAAAGTACGTTCATCTCTAGGAGACAGAACGTGTCTCCTTCCTGAGCGGTATGGCGACTGCGTGGTCCCATGGTGTTTATACTTGCGTACTATTGTTTGTACAAATGAACGTGGTACCTTCAGGTGTTTGGAAATTGCTCACAAGGATGAGCCAGACTTGTGGAGGTCTACCATTTTTTTTCTGAGGTCTTGGCTACTTTCTTTTGATTTTCCCATGATGTCAAGCAAAGAGGCATCCACAGGTACACCTCCAATTGACTCAAATGATGTCAATTAGCCTATCAGAAGCTTCTAAAGCCATGACATCATTTACTGGAATTTTCCAAGCTGTTTAAAGGCACAGTCAACTTAGTGTATGTAAACTTCTGACCCACTGGAATTGTGATACAGTGAATTATAAGTGACATAATCTGTCTGTAAACAATTGTTGGAAAAATTACTTGTGTCATGCACAAAGTAGATGTCCTAACCGACTTGCCAAAACTATACTTTGTTAACAAGAAATTTGTGGAGTGGTTGAAAAACTAGTTTTAATGACTCCAACCTAAGTGTATGTAAACTTCCGACTTCAACTGTAGACAGAGCAAACAATTATTTTACTAATGTTAGTCTCAACCAAATGGGTGGGTATACTCTAATTTTGTGAAAATGTCGATGTTTTCCTATCTATTTTTCAGATTTTCACTCTCAAATTAACTTTTTTTTAAAATAGAACATACGAACTTTGTAAGTTTTCTAAGTCCACAACAATGCTTAAACCACATCAGGAGAAAAATTTTTAGGTCAGTGAAAATTACAAATAAATATTTTTTGGAGTGTAGTTGCACTTTAATTAAATTGCTCACCTAGCAAGAAACCTACTGGCTGTTCTGTACTGTACAATGTCTTACATCTGATTACTGAGTTTGCAAAACAAGTACTCTCCTGATTTAGACAAATCATCTTGATATCATTCAATATAAACGCAACATGTAAAGTGTTGGTCCCATGTTTCATGAGCTGAAATAAAAGATCCCAGAAATTTTTCATACGGACAAAAAGCTTATTTCTCTCAGATTTTGTGCACAAATTAGGTTACAGTGAGGGAAAAAAGTATTTGATCCCCTGCTGATTTTGTACGTTTGCCCACTGACAAAGACATGATCAGTCTATAATTTTAATGGTTTGTTTATTTGAACAGTGAGAGACAGAATAACAACAACAAAATCCAGAAAAACGCATGTCCAAAATGTTATAAATTGATTTGCATTTTAATTATTCATTATTTTTGCATTTGCCCACTGAAACAAAAAAGTGGGAATAGGGCATATACCTGCAAATTAATAATTGCAAATCCTCTTGGAAGCTTGCAGAGGCCAAATCCAGCTCCATACTGCATGGCCATGTGCCTCCCAAATTTTGTAACAATGCGGAGGGCTCCGTATAGCCAAATATTATGGATATACTGACAAGATACACGTCTCTCCGCCCTAACAATGGGAGTTGTTGTCCACAAACCAGCCTGGCGGGCTGTCTAGCTCCCGCCTTTCTATAGATTGGTGGATACATCTCATTATTGTAATATTTGTTTGAATATTCGATGAGGGTTGTTGATGTCAACTGTCGGTATTCAATGGAGAGAGATGCTATGCTACTAGCCTCATGACATGAATATGCATAGCCATTTAACTCCGATATAAAGGTTTTTTTCTCAAAGTTGCAGGGATGTCACGTGTCCTACTTATATCAGTACACTCGTAACAACTTACGCATTACGAAACTTCTATTAAATCAAATAAACCTCACGTAGCATTTAAGCCATGAACATTGTTATTGACCAAATTCAACTCTCTCATTGACCTCCATACAAAAACTTGTGTCTTGGGGAGCGAAACAACAACAAAAAAGCCACCTGCTGTAGGGAGACAGATTATCCACTGTGTTGGGCCTCTCTCTTCTTCTTCCAATCTGGTATCGCTCCACATGGACATGATTGGTTGACGGTAGTTGTGACAACTTCCTTCACAACAGCTCTGCTCAACTGCTCTGCTACGTGAATCGCACAAAGTATGAATGCCCTGACTTTTGAAGGGGCCGTATTGCAGTAAATGCTATGTGGCCACTGCAGACGACGGATTGACCATGCAGAGCTTTTTAGTTACAGGCTAGCCAGAAGGCTCTAATGCTAGCTAGCATCAGATTTGTAGTGGTAATAATATGTTAAAACATTTGCCTTGTTGTAGCTTAACAATTCTGTGAATGTCATTTAGTAATTTTAACAAATTTGAACCATATTTAGCAACATCTCCTCCCTGCCTGAGTTAGCGAATCATCACTCAGAGTGGCGCAGCGGTCTAATGCACTGCATCTCAGTGCTTGAGGCGTCACTACAGACCCCCTGGTTCGATTCCAGGCAGTATTACAACCGGCCGTTATTGGGAGTCCCATAGGGCGGCGCACAATTGGCCCAGCGTCGTCCGGCTTTGGCCGGTGTAGGCTGTCATTGTGAATAAGAATTTGTTCTTAACTGACTTGCCTAGTTAAATAAAGGTAAAGTAAAATAAAAATCACAGTGGGCCGGAAGTCAAACTTAAGTCAAACGGAAATGAAACACAATATCAAGGTGCTAGAATCAAGGGGCCAGGGTTCTGGTCTAGAAGCATGGTTTCGACTGCTCCTATAGTTTTACTTCGATACTGCAGTTTAACTGACGCCCGGCCCAGAAAGACAATTTCCATACACGGCCACACAGGGAAGTCAGATTAGAAAATTCTTAAAAAGTCACTTTAGTCATCACCTTGGTGCACAAAACATCCATTGAATTATTAAAATAATTGTCGCTGAGACCTATTTTTTTTTTCCATCATCACTCAAAGCCGAAGATATTAACATTTCATTTTGATCCAATATCTGCTATGTTTTTGGATTGCATCCATACAAACCGGATGCAACCCGGATATAGACGGACCATGAATCGGCGTATGCGTGACTAGATTACATTGAAAACGAGATTACCCTGAAAACAACGGTGGACATCTTGGACGCAGTCTCCAGTTCTTATTGTACATTAGTGGCTAGAATGCATTGACCCTATTGCCAGGGTTAGAGGCATAGATATTAAAACCAGGTTGAAGGTTCCAAGCCCATTCTATTCATTCTATTTCTATGTGTGCTGCTGCTGCATTGTGGCCTAGGCAACCAAAGACTCCTTCGCTTGTTTCCGCAAGGAGCATCAAAGGAGAAGATTCGTGATTCGTTGCTTGCATGTCAATATCAGACGGGGGTATTTTGTAATCAAACATTACAAAAATAGTACAAAATACAATAAATGTAAGTACCTGACAATAGACACAAGGAAGCACATTAGATGTGCAGGACAACAGTAAGTTGATGGCTGTAGATTCGTGATTCGTCTGTTACCATAGAAATAACTGAATTAGCAGGGAGCTAATGTGAACATTACAATTAGAGCATGCTAGCCAACGCGCTCTTACAGCCATAACATACAAAAGCACATCCCAGGATGCCCCCAATATCTAACAGGTACGATACACACATATATACGTCAGGACATGTACATAGTGAACTCATACACATTGTAAATATCAAAATAGAATACAGTATTTCAGAACATGACCTACCGCTTGCATGTCAATATCAGACTGGGAAGAATTTACATTCTCAATCTGCCCCTATCTACAAGCATGACCAATGGCGTAACACCTTATTGATATGTAAATTCAACCAACCAATATGAATACATAAACATTGAATACATATTTCTGCAGATTGAGTTTTTACCAAAAAGTTCTATTTTGGTTTCATCTAACCATATGACATTCTCCCAATCCTCTTCTGGATCATCCAAATGCACTCTAGCAAACTTCAGACGGGCCTGGACATGTACTGGCTTAAGCAGGGGGACACGTCTGGCACTGCAGGATTTGAGTCCCTGGCGGCGTAGTGTGTTACTGATGGTAGGCTTTGTTACTTTGGTCCCAGCTCTCTGCAGGTCATTCACAAGGTCCCCCCGTGTGGTTCAGGGATTTTTGCTCACCGTTCTTGTGATCATTTTGACCCCACGGGGTGAGATCTTGCGTGGAGCCCCAGATCGAGGGAGATTATCAGTGGTCTTGTATGTCTTCCATTTCCTAATAATTGCTCCCACAGTTGATTTCTTCAAACCAAGCTGCTTACCTATTGCAGATTCAGTCTTCCCAGCCTGGTGCAGGTCTACAATTTTGTTTCTGGTGTCCTTTGACAGCTCTTTGGTCTTGGCCATAGTGGAGTTTGGAGTGTGACTGTTTGAGGTTGTGGACAGGTGTCTTTTATACTGATAACAAGTTCAAACAGGTGCCATTAATACAGGTAACGAGTGGAGGACAGAGGAGCCTCGTAAAGAAGAAGTTACAGGTCTGTGAGAGCCATAAATCTTGCTTGTTTGTAGGTGACCAAATACTTATTTTCCACCATAATTTGCAAATAAATTCATTAAAAATCCTACAATGTGATTTTCTGGAATTATTTTTCTCAATTTGTCTGTCATAGTTGATGTGTACCTATGATGAAAATTACAGGCCTCTCTCATCTTTTTAAGTGGGAGAACTTGCACAATTGGTGGCTGACTAAATACTTTTTTTCCCCACTGTACATGCCCTGCATGTAGGCATATGAATCCTGTAGTCTCACTGGACATACACTGCCAGTCAAAAGTTTGGACACACCTACTCATTCAAGGGTTTTTCTTTATTTTTACTATTTTATACATTGCATAATAATGTTGAAGACATCAAAACTATGAAATAACACATATGGAATCATGTAGTAACCAAAAACGTGTTAAACAAATCAGAATATATTTTATATTTGAGATTCTTCAAATAGTCACCCTTTGCCTGGATGACAGCTTTGCACACTCTTGGCATTTTCTCAACTAGCTTCATGAGGTAGTCACTTGGAATGCATTTAAATTTACAGGTGTGCCTTCTTAAAAGTTAATTTATGGAATTTCTTTCCTTAATGCGTTTGAGCCAATCAGTTGTGTTGTGACAAGGTAGGGAGGGTATACAGAAGATAGCCCTATTTGGTAAAATACCAAGTCCATATTATGGCAAGAACAGCTCATATAAGCAAAGAGAAACGACAGTCCATCATTACTTTAAGACATGAAGGTCAGTCAATCCGGAACATTTTAAGAACTTTGTCGCAGAAACCATCAAGCGCTATGATGGAACTGGCTCTCATGAGGACCGCCACAGGAATGGAAGACCCAGAGTTACCTCTGCTGCAGAGCATAAGTTCATTAGAGTTACCAGCCTCAGAAATTGCAGCCCAAATAAATGCTAAACAGAGTTCAAGTCACAGACACATCTCAACATTAACTGTTCAGAGGGGACTGTGTGAATCAGGCCTTCATGGTAGAATTGCTGCAAAGAAACCACTACTAAAGGACACAAATAATAAGAAGAGACCTGCTTAGGCCAAGAAACACGAGCAATGGACATTAGACCGGTGGAAATTTGTCCTTTGGTCTGGTGTCCAAATTTGAGATTTTTGGTTCTAACCGCCGTGTCTTTGTGAGACGCGGTATGGGTGAACGGATGATCTCCGCATGTGTATTTCCCACCGTAAAGCATGGAGGCGGAGGTGTTATGTTGTGTGTGTGCTTTGCTGGTGACACTGTCTGTGAACTATTTAGAATTCAAGGCACACTTAACCAGCATGGCTACCACAGCATTCTGCAGCAATACGCCATCCCATCTGGTTTGGGCTTAGTGGGACTATCATTTGTTTTTCAGCAGGACAATGACCCAACACACCTACAGGCTGTGTAAGGTCTATTTTACAAAGAAGGAGAGTGATGGAGTGCTGCATCCGATGAACTGGCCTTCACAATCCCCCGAACTCAACCCAATTGAGATGGTTTGGGATGAGTCGGACTGCAGAGTGAAGGAAAAGCAGCCAACAAGTGCTCAGCATATGTGGGAACTCCTTCAAGAATGTTGGAAAAGCATTCCAGGTGAAGCTGGTTGAGAGAATGCCAAGAGTGTGCAAAGCTGTCGTCAAGGCAAAGGGTGGCTATTTGAAGAATCTCAAATACAATATATATTTTGATTTTTTAACACTTTTTAGGTTACTACATGATTCCATATGTGTTATTTCATAGTTTTGATGTCTTCACTATTATTCTACAATGTAGAACATAGTAAAAATTATGAGTAGTTGTGTCCAAACTTTTGACTGGTACTCTATGCATGAACCAACATACACATCAAAGGTATTCTCTCTGACTGCAGGCTTCTGCAGTGTCCCTTAGATGGCGCCAAGACCATACACTTTAGAGTTCAACCAGAGAAAACCAGTGATTAGTTCACCCTGTGTTCTGTCTAGGCATTTTTTTAACTGTAATGTTTCTGTTTGTGTGCATATCTTCTGTCCTCTCCAGGCCAGTAGTGCAAGGACTTCCAAGCAAACAGATGGTTGACTATGATGAGGAGACACAACGTGCTCTTTGTGTATGTTGGAAAGCAGTCTCCACTCAAGGTAGAGGCTCCGGATGTTTCTTCGCTTCAGAGCATAGCCTCCAAGACCAGAGTTAGAGATATCACAATGTATATTACAATATGTAGCAATACAATGTGTTAGACGTTGTTTTGATCCAATACTACTAGACCTTTTAGTTAACAAATAAATATCAATATGAACAAATATTTAGTGAAATAAACACCCCCCAAGCAATAATTAAAAAGGGGGATGTGCTACAGTTGAAACTGCACAGTCAACATGCGCTACGTTGACATGGGGAGATGCTCAAACTCTCCCAGCTCCATCAGTGCTCAAGAATCATAAATTGCTGATGTGTCTGCAGCTAGCAAGCTACTCACCTCTCCTCAGGCACAGGGCCTAACCTCTGTGGCTCAAGGGGAGATGGGAACCACGATCTCAATATATGACACGATACACACCATAGAAAATGATTAGGAATGATTTTGATGATGTAGATTGATGTTGACGCCGTCGCCTATGGTGTGGAATTATGTGCTATAGTTTTCCTTGTCAAGAAAAAAATGAAGGCCCTATAATCTATTAGTACATCGCTCACAGATGCATTTGATAGTAAATTATATAGAATGTTAAGGAATTCGGTGCATGAAATCATAGTAGCATTCATATTCTCCCAGTGTGTTGATGGAAATGTGTTAACGATACATTTACCCCAGTCAATTTCAAGTAGTTTATTTGTCATTCTGAGATGTTAAAATAAATACGTACATTAGCATTATTGGTTGGAGCTCTCACATATAGTAAAAATATCCATACTGCATTGATGTATTGGTGAAACTACTATCACGATTTAATTATGTTCTCTGAGTAATTCCACATGCATTCCTCCCACATCACTTATCTTTGGGTCTGAAATGTTTTCATCTTATCGTCCAATCACTGCTACTGAAAGTACCTACTATAGAATTCTATAATAACGGCTGTATACTGTAGAATACTATACCACAGTCGTGGTCAAAGGTTTTGAGAATGAATTGGTCTTCACAAAGTTTGCTGCTTCAGTGTTTTTAGATATTTTTGTCAGATGTTACTATGGTATACTGAAGTATAATTACAAGCATTCTATAAGTGTCAAAGGCTTTTATTGACAATTACATTAGGTTTATGCAGAGTCAATATTTGCAGTGTTGACACTTATTTTTCAAGACCTCTGCAATCTGCCCTGGCATGCTGTCAATTAACTTCTGGGCCACTTCCTGACTGATGGTAGCCCATTCTTGCATGATCAATGCTTGGAGTTTGTCAGAATTTGTGGGTTTTTGTTTGTCCACCCACCTCTTGAGGATTGACCACAAGTTCTCAATGGGATTAAGTTCTGGAGAGTTTCCTGGCCATGGACCCAACGTTTCGATGTTTTGTTCCCCGAGCCACTTAGTTATCACTTTTGCCTTATGGTAAGGTGCTCCATCATGCTTGAAAAGGCATTGTTCGTCACCAAACTGTTCTTGGATGGTTGGGAGAAGTTGCTCTCGGAGGATGTGTTGGTACCATTCTTTATTCATGTTCTTAGGCAAAATTGTGGGTGAGCCCACTCCCTTGGCTGAGAAGCAACCCCACACATGAATGGTCTCAGGATGCTTTACTGTTGGCATGACACAGGACTGATGGTAGCGCTCACTTCGTCTTCTCCGGACAAGCTTTTTTCCGGATGCCACAAACAATCGGAAAGGGGATTCATCAGAGAAAATGACTTTACTCCAGTCCTCAGCAGTCCAATCCCTGTACCTTTTGCAGAATATCAGTCTGTCCCTGATGTTTTTCATGGAGAGAAGTGGCTTCCTCGTTGCCCTTCTTGACACCAGGCCATCCTCCAAAAGTCTTCGCCTCACTGTGCGTGCAGATGCACTCACACCTGCCTGCTGCCATTCCTGAGCAAGCTCTGCACTGGTGGTGCCCCGATCCCGCAGCTGAATCAACTTTAGGAGATGGTCCTGGCGCTTGCTGGACTTTATTGGGCGCCCTAAAGCCTTCTTCACAACAATTGAACCTCTCTCCTTGAAGTTCTTGATGATCCGATAAATGGTTGATTTAGGTGCAATCTTACTAGCTGCAATATCCTTGCCTGTGAAGGCCTTTTTGTGCAAAGCAATGATGATGGCACGTTTCCTTGCAGATAACCATGGTTAACAGAGGAAGAACTATGATTTCAAGCACCACCCTCCTTTTAAAGCTTCCAGTCTGTTATTCTAACTCAATCAGCATGACATAGTGATCTCTAGCCTTGTCCTCGTCAACACTCTGACCTGTGTTAACAAGAGAATCACTGACATGATGTCAGCTGGTCCTTTTGTGGCAGGGCTGAAATCAGTGGAAATGATTTTTTGGGATAAAGTTCATTTTCATGGCAAAGAGGGACTTTGCAATTAATTGCAATTCATCTGATCACTCTTCATAACATTCTGGAGTATATGCAAATTGCCATCATAAAAACTGAGGCAGCAGACTTTGTGAAAATTTATATTTGTGTCATTCTCAAAACTTTTGACCACGACTGTACACACTGTAGTATCCCTCAATCATGTGTAGTACTTACTATATAATATTTTAGTATTATATACTGTAGAATACTGCAGTAAATACTATACTAATGTGCACAAAAACACTACAGTCCGAACTACACTTTAACTATAGTAAATAATACAGTATTTAATTTGAATATACCCTGCACATTCCCCTCCCCCATATCGCAATTTGTGCGACCCATAAGTGAGAAACCTACATGCCAAGTATAGACCATATTTTGTTCCCTACAGATTATAAACTGCTCAAAAAAATTAAGGGAACACTGAAATAACACATCCTAGATCTGAATGAATGAAATAATCTCATTAAAAACTTTTTCTTTACATAGTTGAATGTGCTGACAACAAAATCACACACAAATTATCAATGGAAATCAAATTTATCAACCCATGGAGGTCTGGATTTGGAGTCACCCTCAAAATTAAAGTGGAAAACCACACTACAGGCTGATCCAACATTGATGTAATGTCCTTAAAACAAGTCAAAATGAGGCTCAGTAGTGTGTGTGGCGTCCACGTGCCTGTATGACCTCCCTACAATGCCTGGGCATGCTCCTGATGAGGTGGCGGATGGTCTCCTGAGGGATCTCCTCCCAGACCTGGACTAAAGCATCCGCCAACTCCTGGACAGTCTGTGGTGCAACGTGGCGTTGGTGGATGGAGCGAGACATGATGTCCCAGATGTGCTCAATTGGATTCAGGTCTGGGGAACGGGCGGGCCAGTCCATAGCATCAATGCCTTCCTCTTGCAGGAACTGCTGACACACTCCAGCCACATGAGGTCTAGTATTGTCTTGCATTAGGAGGAACCCAGGGCCAACCGCACCAGCATATGGTCTCACAAGGGGTCTGAGGATCTCATCTCGGTACCTAATGGCAGTCAGGCTACCTCTGGCGAGCACATGGAGGGCTGTGCGGCCCCCCAAAGAAATGCCACCCCACACCATGACTGACCCAGTGCCAAACCGGTCATGCTGGAGGATGTTGCAGGCAGCAGAACGTTCTCCACGGCGTCTCCAGACTCTGTCACGTCTGTCACGTGATCAGTGTGATCCTGCTTTCATCTGTGAAGAGCACAGGGTGCCATAGGCGAATTTGCCAATCTTGGTGTTCTCTGGCAAATGCCAAACGTCCTGCACGGTGTTGGACTGTAAGCACAACCCCCACCTGTGGACGTCGGGCCTCATACCACCCTCATGGAGTCTGTTTCTGACCGTTTGAGCAGACACATGCACATTTGTGGCCTGCTGGAGGTCAATTTGCAGGGCTCTGGCAGTGCTCCTCCTGCTCCTCCTTGCACAAAGGCGGAGGTAGCAGTCCTGCTGCTGGGTTGTTGGCCTCCTACGGCCTCCTCCACGTCTCCTGATGTACTGGCCTGTCTCCTAGTAGCGCCTCCATGCTCTGGACACTACGCTGACAGACACAGCAAACCTTCTTGCCACAGCTCACATTGATGTGCCATCCTGGATGAGCTGCACTACCTGAGCCACTTGTGTGGGTTGTAGACTCCGTGTCATGCTACCACTAGAGTGAAAGCACCACCAGCATTCAAAAGTGACCAAAACATCAGCCAGGAAGCATAGGAACTGAGAAGTGGTCTGTGGTCACCACCTGCAAAACCAGTCCTTTATTGGGGGTGTCTTGCTAATTGCCTATAATTTCCACCTGTTGTCTATTCCATTTGCACAACAGCATGTGAAATTTATTGTCAATCAGTGTTGCTTCCTAAGTGGACAGTTTGATTTCACATAAGTGTGATTGACTTGGAGTTACAGTGTGTTGTTTAAGTGTTCCCTTTATTTTTTTGAGCAGTGTTTTAAAAAGTAGAAGCTCTGAACTATCCATTCAGACCTCAGATATACCTACCTACAGGTTATGGAAAATTTGCTATTTTAGTATTTCTCCAGTAGGTTTCCTGTTGTGATGGGAAACCGAGGCTTTCTGAAGGCTTCGGCGTGTTAACAATTTTTTTGGCACAATTCGGTGATCTGTTCACAATGCACATTAGTGACATCTGCTGTCAGTAATAAATAGCAGCATGTGATTATCAGAAACTTTTCTTCTCCACTGTTTTCATTGTGGCTTTGGTAGCCTATAATTTTTTTTTACATTTTTAGTCATTTAGCAGACGCTCTTATCCAGAGCGACTTACAGTTAGTGAATACATATTTTTTTATATATACTGGCCCCCCATGGGAATTGAACCCACAACCCTGGCGTTGCAAACGCCATGCTCTATCAACTGAGCTACATCCCTGCCGGCCATTCCCTCCCCTACCCTGGACGACGCTGGGCCAATTCTGCGCCACCCATGAGTCTCCCGGTCGCGGCCGGCTGCGACAGAGCCTGGATTCGAACCAGGATCTCTAGTGGCACAGTTAGCACTGCGATGCAGTGCCTTAGACCACTGCGCCACTAATAATCAGTTGGAATACCAGTGTCAGAGTGCTGTGTGTGGATGAGTGAAGGGAATCAAGCGCAGGAACAAGGATGACTTCAACAGACTTTAGTAAATCCAATACAGGAAAATGAGTCGCCAACCCAACCGGGCGGCGCCAACAATTACGCACAACACACAGTGCGGAAAACAAGAAAAAGCGCACGCAGTGCGAACTCTCGAAAATTACAACAAACGAGAGAGAACAAACTCCTCGGAGGCAAGCTGACAAATACAATCACGCATAACACCTGACCCAAACAAACGAAACTAAATCGGGAACACAATCAAACACAAACAAGGGACAGGTGTTACAAAGAGACAAAACCAAACGAACATGAAACATAGAACGGTGGCAGCTAGTACTCCGGAGACGACGACCGCCGAAGCCTGCCCGAACAAGGAGGAGGAGCAGCCTCGGCGAAACCGTGACAGTACCCCCCCTTGACGCGCGGCTCCAGCCGTGCGCCGACCCGGGCTCGGGGGACGACCCGGACGACGCGGGAGCAGGGCGCGCAGGATGACCCCGATGGAACTCGGTCAGCAGGGACTGGTCCAATATGTCCCTCCTTGGCACCCAGCACCGCTCCTCCGGGCCGTACCCCTCCCACTCCACGAGATATTGAAGACCCCCCATCCGGCGTCTCGAATCAAGGATGGACCTCACAGTGTACGCCGGAGCCCCTCGATGTCCAACGGGGCGGAGGAGTCTCCTCTATCTCATACTCCTGGAGTGGACCAGCTACCACCGGCCTGAGGAGAGACACATGGAACGAGGGGTTAATATTCCTATAGTCAATAGGCAGTTCTAACCTGTAACACACCTCGTTCAACCTCCTCAGGACTTTGAATGGCCCCACAAACCGCCGACCCAGCTTCCAGCAGGGCAGGCGGAGGGGCAGGTTTCTGGTCGAGAGCCAGACTCGATCTCCAGGTGCGTACACAGGCCCCTCACTGCGGTGGAGATCGGCGCTCGTTTTCTGCCGACGGATGGCCCGCTGCAGATGTACGTGGGCAGCGTTCCATGTTTCCTCCGAGCGCCGTACCCATTCATCCACCGCAGGGGCCTCGATCTGGCTCTCGTGCCAAGGTGCCAGAACCGGCTCGTACCCTAACACACACTGGAACGGGGTTAGTTGGGTGGAGGAGTGGCGGAGAGAGTTCTGTGCCATTTCGGCCCACGGAACGTATCTCGCCCACTCCTCCGGCCGGCCCTGGCAATAAGACCTCAGAAACCTACCCACCTCCTGGTTAACACGTTCAACCTGCCCATTACTCTCCGGGTGGTAACCCGAGGTAAGGCTTACCGAAACCCCCAACCGTTCCATAAACGCTCTCCACACTCTGGAGGTGAACTGGGGGCCTCGGTCAGACACTATATCCTCGGGTACCCCGTAATGCCGGAAGACATGGGTAAACAGAGCCTCAGCGGTCTGTAGGGCAGTGGGTAGACCCGGCATGGGAAGGAGACAACAGGCCTTCGAGAACCGATCCACTACGACCAGGATGGTAGTATTCCCCTGTGAGGGGGGAAGGTCGGTAACAAAATCCACCGAGAGGTGGGACCAGGGTCGTTGTGGAATAGGCAGGGGTTGTAGCTTACCCCTGGGCAAATGTCTGGGCGCCTTACACTGGGCACACACCGAACAGGAGGAGACATAAATCCTCACATCCCTAGCTAACGTTGGCCACCAGTACTTCGTGCTAAGGCAGTGCACTGTCCGGCCGATACCCGGATGGCCAGAGGAGGGGGACGTATGAGCCCAACAAATGAGGCGATCGCGTACCTCGAGCGGAACGTACGTCCGACCCACTGGACACTGTGGAGGACTTGGGTCGGTGCGTAACGCCCGCTCGATCTCGGCATCAACCTCCCACACCACCGGTGCAACCAGACAAGACTCTGGTAGTATGGGCGTGGGCTCAACGGACCTCTCCTCCGCGTCATACCGCCGAGACAGAGCATCTGCCTTCCCGTTCTGGGACCCAGGGATGTACGTGATTTTAAACACAAATCGGGCTAGAAACATAGTCCAGCGGGCCTGGCGAGGATTCAGTCTCCTAGCTGCCCGGATGTACTCCAGGTTACGATGGTCAGTTAGAATGAGGAAAGGGTGTTGAGCCCCCTCGAGCCAATGCCGCCACACCTTTAGGGCCTGTACCACGGCTAACAGCTCCCTGTCTCCTACGTCATAATTCCGCTCCGCCGGACTGAGCTTTTTAGAATAAAACGCACAGGGACGGAGTTTAGGTGGTGTGCCAGAACGTTGGGAAAGAACGGCCCCTATACCGGCCTCTGACGCGTCCACCTCTACCTGGAAAGGTAAAGAGGGTTCGGATGCGCCAACACCGGCGCCGAGGTAAACAGGTCCTTCAGTCTCCCAAAAGCCCTGTCCGCCTCAGCTGACCACCGCAAGCGCACCGGACCCCCCTTTAACAGAGACGTTATGGGAGCTGCCACCTGTCCAAAACCCTGGATAAACCTCCGGTAATAATTTGCAAAACCCAAGAACTGTTGCACCTCCTTCACAGTGGTTGGGGTCTGCCAATTACGCACAGCTGACACCCGGTCTACCTCCATCTTCACCCCTGACGCAGACAACTGGTAACCCAGAAAGGAGACCGACTTCTGAAAAAACAGACATTTCTCCGCCTTGACATATAGGTCATGCTCCAACAGCCTCCTCAATACTCGGCGCACCAGGGCTACATGCTCTGCTCGGGTAGGACTGTACACCAGAATGTCGTCGATGTACACGACTACTCCCTGTCCCTGCATGTCCCGGAAAATCTCATTGACGAAGGATTGGAAGACTGAGGGAGCATTCATTAACCCATATGGCATGACTAGATACTCGTAGTGTCCGGAAGTCGTGCTAAACGCTGTCTTCCATTCATCGCCCTCTCTAATGCGCACCAAGTTAAATGCGCTCCTGAGATCCAATTTTGTAAAGAACTGCGCACCGTGCAGTGACTCCGTCATAGTCGCAATCAGAGGAAGTGGATAGCTGTACTTCACCGTAATCTGATTGAGACCGCGGTAATCAATACACGGGCGCAGACCTCCATCCTTTTTCTTCACAAAAAATAAACTCGAGGAAGCGGGTGAAGTGGAGGCCCGTATGTATCCCTGTCTCAGAGACTCAGCGATGTACGTCTCCATTGCCTTCCTCTCCTCTTGAGACAAGGGATACACATGGCTCGCGGGAGAGCTGCTCCTGACTGGAGATCTATCGCACAATCCCCGTCTATGAGGCGGCAGCTGCGCCGCCCTAGTTTTACTAAACACCAGTTTCAAATCCTCATACTCGGGGGAATATGCAGTGCTGTCATTAGATTCGGACTTTCCACCGAGGTCGCCCCTATGGAAACACCCAGACACCGCCCTCACACTGGGCAGACCACCCTTTAAGAGCTTTCTCTCGCCACATAATAGTAGGGTCATGGGTCATCAACCAGGGAAGGCCCAGCACTACCGGATACGCAGGAGAGTCAATCAGATAGAGCTGAATCGTCTCCTCATGACCCTCCTGCGCCATCATTTGAAGGGGTGCTGTGACCTCCCTAATCAACCCAGACCCTAACGGACGGCTATCTAGGGCATGAACAGGGAAAGGCTTATCAACTGGAAGGAGGGGAATCCCTAACTCTATACAAAACTGGCGATCTACAAAATTCCCAGCTGCGCCTGAATCTACCAGCGCCTTATGCTGGGAACGAGGTGCAACCTGTGGAAAACAAACAGGCAAGGTTAGGTGAACGACAGAAAGCTCTGGGGAAGTAGGGCGCCTACTCACCTGGGGGGACCCCCCAATGCGTGACCTGCCTTCTCCTCCACCGGGGGACCCTCCCCAACACCTAGCCGCGGTGTGCCCTCCACGGCCACAGTTAGTGCAGGGAACGGCCCCCTCGGGTTCCTACTCCTCCGTTCTCTAGCGCCAGCACCCCCCGAGCTCCATAGGGCTCGGCTCGGAGGTGCTGGAGAGTGGAATGGGTGAACCCCACCCGGGACGTCCCACGGGTGGCGAGCAGGGTATCCAGCCGAATGGCCATGTCGACAAGTTGGTCAAAGGTCAACGAGGTGTCCCTGCACGCCAACTCTCGCTGGACGTCCTCCCGGAGGCTGCAACGGAAGTGGTCTATAAGGGGCCCGCTCATTCCACCCTGCATCGGCCGCTAGAGTCCGGAATTCCAAGGCAAAGTCCTGGGCGCTCCTCATCCCCTGTCGGAGGTAGAACAGACGGCTCCCCCCGCCGCCTTCCCCTCTGGTGGATGGTCAAACACAGCACGGAAGCGGCGGGAGAACTCCGCATAGGTAGTGGTAGCGGCGTCCATTCTCCTCCATTCGGCGTTGGCCCACTCCAACGCCTTGCCGGTGAGACAGGAGATGAGGGCTGAGACGCTCTCGTGTCCCGAGGGCGCCGGGTGTACGGTGGCGAGGTAGAGCTCCACTTGCAGCAGGAACCCTTGACACCCGGCAGCGGAGCCGTCGTACGCCCTCGGGAGCGAGAGCCGAATCCCACTGGGTTCCGGAGATGGGACAGGAGGACTGACCGATGGGGATGGTTCGGTAGGTGGGGTCGTCACCCCCTCCAGGGCATGCATGACAGACCTGGTTAATCCGGTCCTCCTGCCCACGAAGACGTTCCTCCATACCTGCTGTTGGCGCGGTCGCTCCTGCTGATTCCATGGAATGATGCGTGATTCTGTCAGAGTGCTGTGTGTGGATGAGTGAAGGGAATCAAGTGCAGGAACAAGGATGACTTCAACAGACTTTAGTAAATCCAATACAGGAAAATGAGTCGCCAACCCAACCGGGCGGCGCGAACAATTACGCACAACACACAGTGCGGAAAACAAGAAAAAGCGCACGCAGTGCGAACTCTCGAAAATTACAACAAACGAGAGAGAACAAACTCCTCGGAGGCAAGCTGACAAATACAATCACGCATAACACCTGACCCAAACAAACAAAACTAAATCGGGAACACAATCAAACACAAACAAGGGACAGGTGTTACAAAGAGACAAAACCAAACGAACATGAAACATAGAACGGTGGCAGCTAGTACTCCGGAGACGACGACCGCCGAAGCCTGCCCGAACAAGGAGGAGGAGCAGCCTCGGCCGAAACCGTGACAACCAGGTTTGCATCTTACATCATGCTTCTCTTTTTGCCTTCAAGTTGACTATTTTTCTAAAACTGAATCTATCTCATTATTTAGGATGCTTAAGACAGAAGCTTATACTATACTAAATAAAATAAATTACAGTGGCTTGCTATACCCCCTTGGCATTTTTTATATTTTGTTGCCTTACAACTTATAATTAAAATGGATTTTTTGGGGGTTTGTATCATTTGATTTACACAACATGCTTACCACTTTGAAGATGCCAAATAATTTTTTGTGTGAAACAAACAAGAAAAAAAATAAAATAAAATAAAACAGAAAACTTGAGCGTGCATAGCTATTCCCCCTTAGGGTCATTGTCCTGCTGGAAGGTGAACCTCCGTCCCAGTCTCAAATCTCTGGAAGACTGGGACCTGTATTTAGCGCCATCCATCATTCCTTCAATTCTGACCAGTTTCCCAGTCCCTGCCGATGAAAAACATCCCCACAGCATGATGCTGCAACCACCATGCTTCACTGTGGTGATGGTGTTCTCAGGATGATGAGAGGTGTTGGGTTTGCGCCAGACATAGCGTTTTCCTTGATGGCCAAAAATATCAATTTTAGTCTAATCTGAACAGAGTACCTTCTTCCACATGTTTGGGGAGTCTACCACATGCCTTTTGGTGAACAACAAACGTGTTTATAATGGCTTTTTTTCTGGCCACTCTTCCGTAAAGCCCAGCTCTGTGGAGTGTATGGCTTAAAGTGGTCCTATGGACAGATACTCCAATCTCCGCTATGGAGCTTTGCAGCTCCTTCAGGGTTATCTTTCGTCTCGTTGTTGCCTCTCTGATTTAATGCCCTCCTTGCCTGGTCTGTAAGTTGTGGTGGGCGGATCTCTCTTGGCAGGTTTGTTGTGGTGCCATATTCTTTCTATTTTTTTATAATGGATTTAATGGTGCTCTGTGGGATGTTCAAAGTTTCTGATATTTTTTTATAACCCAACCCTGATCTGTACTGCTCCACTACTTTGTCCCTGACCTGTTTGGAGAGGTCCTTGGTCCTCATGGTGCCACTTGCTTGGTGGTGCCCCTTGCTTAGTGATGTTGCAGACTCTGGGGCCTGAGATCATGTGACAGATCATGTGACACTTAGATTGCACACAGGTGGACTTTATTTAACTAATTATGTGACTTCTGAAGGTAATTGGTTGCACCAGATCTTATTTAGGGGCTTCATAGCAAATGGGGTGAATACATATCGGAATCACTGAATCACTGGACCTTAACACCAGATCATCGCAACTAACTAGCTGCAACTGAATGGCTGTTGTTGTTGTTGGTTAATCACTACTGTCCCGAAGCAAGCACCAGTTAGCCTTGAGCTAGCCTCAAGGCAGGCCCATCTCTCGGCTATCTACCTCTCTGTCAACCGGACGGGACCTCCTAGTTATGACACGGAGCCCCGCCGATCCATCACGACTGGTCTGCCGACGTAATCGTCTGATGTGGTTTCAACAGGCTTCCCGTTGCGACGACCACGAAGATCCATCTGCTAGCCCCGGCCCGCTAGCACACGCAATCAACAGCCGTGCCTCCTGCTCGCCTGTGCCGTAGCAGCCACCTAACTGCTCCCGGACTCATCTATTGCTGTTCACTGGACCTTATGATCACTCAGCTACACAGCTGATGCCTGCTGGACAGTTCCTTTATACAGTACCCCATCCTGTTTATCTGTTTAGCCTCAGCCCAAACTTTTGTCGCCATTACCAGCTGTTGTCTTAGCTCTCTCGAATAACACCTGTGATTGCTTTATGCCTCTCTCCCATGTCAATATCCCTTGCCTATTTCGGTTAGTTCTTATTGTACTATGTCCCTGTAGAGCCCCCAGTCCCGCTCAACCTGCCTCAGATAGCTCCTTTGTCCCACACCCCATATACGCGGACACCGGCTCAATCGGTGCCTCCAGTGATGCTATCTCTTTCATCGTTACCCAACGCTTAGGTTTACCTCCACTGTACTCATATCCTTCCATATCCTTGTCTGTATATAATGCCCTGAATCTATTCTACAACACCCGGAAATCTGCCCCTTTTATTCTCTGTACCCAACGCACTAGAAGACCAGTTCTTAAAGCCTTTAGCTGTATCCTTATTCTATTCCTTCTCTGTTCCTCTGGTGATGCAGAGGTTAACCCTGTAGCCCTCAGTATCATGCCTACTCCCCAGGCGCTATCATTTGTTGACTTCTGTAACCGTAAAAGCCTTGGTTTCTTGCATGTTAACATCAGAAGCCTCCTCCCAAAGTTTGAGCTATTCACTGCGTTAGCACACTCCGCCAACCCTGATGTTCTAGCAGTGTCTGAATCCTGGCTTAGGAAGGCCACCAAAAATTCAGAAATGTCCTCCCCAACTACAACGTTTTCCATCTAGATAGAACTGCCAAAGGGAGTTCTACCAAAGAGATAGCCTGCAGAGCTCTATCATACTATCCAGGTCTGTGCCCAAACAGTTTGAGCTTCTACTTCTAAAAATCCACCTTTCCAGAAATAAGTCTCTCACTGTTGCCGCTTGCTACAGACCCCCCTCAGCCCCCAGCTGTGCCCTGGACACCATATGTGAATTGATTGCCCCCCATCTATCCTCAGAGTTTGTACTGCTTGGTGACCTAAACTGGGATATGCTTAACACCCCGGCCGTCCTACAATCTAAACTAGATGCTCTCAATCTCACACAAATTATCAAGGAACCCACCAGGTACAACCCTAAATCCGTAAACATGTGCACCCTCATAGATATCATCCTGACTAATCATCCTGATATCATCCTGACTTCAACCAGGATCTCAGTGATCACTGCCTCATTGTCTGCGTCTGTAATGGGTCCGCGGTCAAACGACCACCCCTCATCACTGTCAAATGCTCCCTAAAACACTTTAGCGAGCAGGCCTTTCTAATTGACCTGGCCCGGGTATCCTGGATGGATATTGACCTCATTCTTTCAGTAGAGGATGCCTGGTTGTTCTTTAAAAGTGCTTTCCTCTCCATCTTAAATAAGCTTGCCCCATTCAAAAAAATTCAGAACTAAGAACAAATATAGCCCCTGGTTCACCTCAGACTTGATTGCCCTTGACCAGCACAAAAACATCCTGTGGCATACTGCATTAGCATCGAACAGCCCCCGCAATATGCAACTTTTCAGGGAAGTCAGGAACCAATATACACAATCAGTTAGGAAAGCAAATGCTAGCTTTTTCAAATAGAAATGTACATCCTGTAGCACTAACTCCAAAAACTTTGGGACACTGTAAAGTCCATGGAGAATAAGAGCACCTCCTCCCAGCTGCCAACTGCACTGAGACTAGGAAACACTGTCACCACCGATAAATCTACGATAATCGAGCATTTCAACAAGCATTTTGCTACGGCTGGCCATGCTTTCCACCTGGCTACCCCTACCCCGACAACCAGCTCTGCACCCTCCGCTCCAACTTGCCCATGCCTCCCCCGCTTCTCCTTCACCCAAATTCAGACAGCTGAAGTTCTGAAAGAGCTGCAAAATCTGGACCCCTACAAATCAGCTGGGCTAGACAATCTGGACCCTTTCTTTCTAAAATTAGCAGAAATTGTCGCAACCCCTATTACTAGCCTGTTCAACCTCTCTTTCGTATCGCCTGAGATCCCCAGAGATTGAAAAGCTGCCGCGCTCATCCCCCTCTTCAAAGGGGGTGACACTCTAGATTCAAATTGTTACAGACCTATATCCATCCTGCCCTGCCTTTCAAAAGTATTTGAAAGCCAAGTTAACAAACAGATCACCGACCATTTTAAATTCCACCGTACCTTCTCCGTATTGCAATCTGGTTTCCAAGCTGGTCATGGGTGCACCTCAGCCACGCTCAAGGTCCTAAACGATATTATCACCGCGATCGATAAAAGACAGTACTGTGCAGACGTCTTCATCGACCTGGCCAAGGCTTTCGACTCTGTCAATCACTGCATTCTTATTGGCAGGCTAAATAGCCTTGGTTTCTCAAATGACTGCCTCGCCTGGTTCACCAACTACTTCTCATATAGAGTTCAATGTGTCAAATCGGAGGGCCTGTTGTCTGGACCTCTGGCAGTCTCTATGGGGGTGCCACAGGGTTCAATTCTCGGGCCGACTCTATTCTCTGTGTATATCAATGATGTCGCTCTTGCTGCTGGTGACTCTCAGATCCACCTCTACGCAGACGACACCATTTTGTATACATCTGGCCCTTCATTGGACAAACCTCCAAACGAGCTTCAATGCCATACAACACTCCTTCCGTAGCCTCCAACTGCTCTTTAAACGCTAGTAAAACTAAATGCATACTCTTCAATCGAACGCTGCTTGCACCTGCCTGCCCGACTAGAATCTCTACCCTCGGCGGGTCTGACTTAGAATATGTGGACAACTACAAATACCTAGGTGTCTGTTTAGACCGTAAACTCTCCTTCCAGACTCACATTAAGCATCTCCAATCCAAAGTTAAATCTAGAATCACCATAGCAACACCCACCCGTAGTATGCGCTCCAGCAGGTATATCTCACTTGTCATCCCCAAAGCCAACACCTCCTTTGGCCGCCATTCCTTCCAGTTATCTGCTGCCAATGACTGGAACGAACTGCAAAAATCTCTGAAGCTGGAGACTCTTATCTCCCTCACTAACTTTAAGCATCAGTTGTCAGAGCAGCTTACCGATACTGCACCTGTACACAGCCCATCTGTAATTAGCCCACCCAACTACCTCATCCCCATATTGTGATTTATTTTGCTAATTTGCACCCCAGTATCTCTATTTGCAGATCATCTTCTGCACATCTATCACTCCAGTGTTAATACTAAATTGTATTTATTTCGCACTATGGCCTATTTATTACCTTACCTCCATAACTTACTACATTTGCACACACTGTATATATATTTTCTATTGTGTTATTGACTATACGTTTTGTTTATTCCATATGTAACTCTGTGTTGTTGTTGTTTTTATCGCACTGCTTTGCTTTATCTTGGCAAGGTCGCAGTTGTAAATGAGAACCTGTTCTCAACTGGCTTACCTGGTTAAATAAAGGTGGAATAAAAAATAAAAATAAACTTATGCACGCACCACTTAACCATTATTTATTTTTTCGAATTTTTTGAAACAAGTTACTTTTTTCATTTCACTTCACCAATTTGAACTATTTTGTGTATGTCCATTACATGAAATCCAAATAAAAATCCATTTAAATTACAGGTTGTATTGCAAAAAAATAGGAAAAACGCCAAGGGGGATGAATACTTTTGCAAGTCACTGTATTTGAACAAAGTGTGGTTTCACATTTTTTAAAATCTACAGTGCCTTCAATGGGATTTCGACCTCATACCCCTCATGTTCCTGAATGTTCCATAGGTCCATAGGTCAAGTTCCATGGGATCTCGCATTTTGCAACACACGGTTTGAAAAAGCATGTCATCAGACAAAGCTTCGGACGTCATTGATAAAATGATACACGCATCGGTATACTGCTTCGAAGTTAGCTGCTTAGCGATTTCGATGCATGCCTCGGAGTTCCAGGATCAAACGTAACATCACTAGTTTCCTGAAGGAGAAAGTCTCCACTTCGATTTCAAAGATAATAAAACAAAAACACTAGTATATACTAAAGTATGCTACAGGTCGCAAAATGACTACAGTAAATAGTACAGTATAGTACAGTCCGCAAAAGCACTACAGTAAATACTACAGTATTCCACATTTACATTTACATTTACATCATTTAGCAGACGCTCTTATCCAGAGCGACTTACAAATTGCTGCATTCAATTTATGATAGCCAGTGGGACAACCCCCTTTATTTTTATGGGGGGTGGGGGAAGAAGGATTACTTTATACTATTCCAGGTATTCCTTAAAGAGGTAGGGTTTCAAGTGTCTCCGGAAGGTGGTCAGTGACTCTACAATCCGCAAAAACACTACATTAATTACTATAGTATATACTACAGTTTTCTTTTACTACAGTATTTATACTATGGTTAACTGTAAATTCTACAGTATACTACAGTAAATTCTACAATTTTACTACAGTAAAGTCGGCAAAAACACTACAGTGAATACTAGTATTTATACCATAGTATACAGTACTATAGTATTTTTTCATGTGGGCTGTCATAGCACTTAGCTAGTATTTATTGATTGGATCATAAAGCTTCTGCTCACACGGCTGCTGCCAAGCACTCTCTGAGTGAAGCCGGGGCCATTTATACAACGTGCTAAAGACAACCTTGACAAATATCCCATACAAAGTTAACACAGAAGGCTATTTTTAGAGAAGGGAGAGAAGTATATCGACGTGGCCGCAGAGCTGATTGTCTATACACACTTTTTCTCAGCCTCTGAAGATGTGTTACCAGAGGTGAGATCCTGGAGAATTTGAAATATCACTCTTTGGTGATTTATGTTTTTCCCTTCAATTAAATGTCAGAGAGGAGATTTTATCAACGGTGCATTTGAAAGTTTCATTCACATCACTTTGCTACAGTAGTTACCCCCACTGGGCACAGACGTCAGTATGTTTTCCACGTTGATTCAACGTAATCACATCGAATTTTGTTGTTGAAATGACATGGAAACAATGTTGATTTAACCAGTTTGTGCCCAGTGGGTAGGGGTTTATTGTAATGTGATTTTGAATATTGTTTCAGTCAAATAGCTAGCTAGTCGATCACAAGGCAGCACTCACAAGTGAAAGTACTGCAGTGACATTCTCCATGCAGTGTGATATGGTTAATGCCATGGGGACAGTGAAGCCTGTGAGCATAATGCCTTTGCAGGTTTATTTGGCATGATGCCCCAGTTTGCTAGGATGGCCTGCTGCCAACAAGACTGCTTTCCCATATATGGTTCAGGTGCCCATAAATTAAGTAAGTAAGGGATGTGTTTTCACCATCCAGTCAGTGACTTTGCCAGAGCTTCCATCGATCGTAGTCTTCAAGGACTGGGCCTACTTTACCTACGATGGTGAGTATCTGGTTGTGGGCCAGGGGTGGGGTTGGGCTGGGGGGTTGATGCTCAAAGGAATATTTTGTTAGTGCTTTCAAAATAGAAATAACATGGCGTTTTAACTGCCTCTGGCTTGTCATAAAATGTTCTCTCGGAGCATCTCTGGGCTGGATGATATTGGCCTCTGAGGACCAGCTTTTCCCTAGAAACGAGGTCAGTCTAATTTAGGCACGGCAAAGGTGCCATTTCCTCTTGTGTTCCCCCCTCCCCCTCTCTTCCTCCTCTCATCTCGCTCTCCCTACCTCAGGTCTTAAACCAGAGTGTGATCTTTCTTCACCACACTGCCTTCTGAAATCGTGACTCCTCCGTCCTAAAGCGGTCCGGATCTGCCCACTATTGTGTCTATGGTGGTGGGGATGGCTGTCTCTGGGTGGAAACAGAGCAGGCAAGAGAACAGGGGAGGAGGGAGGGATTCCATCTGGGCCTGACTGACTGACTGACTCGGCCATGTCGGAGTCAGAGCTGCCCAGTAAAGTCAGTCAGAATGAATGATGTGCTATAGCCAAGGTTGGAAGGTGCTTTTTTAATTCCACTGCCACCAATACAGTTCAGAGCCCCCTCAGTGTATGAGCACCAGCGCGCATCACTTCCTGTATACCGCCGCCGTTGAGTGCTTTGGCAGGGAGGTGGCAACGGAAGGGCAGCACATCCAGGCACCACAACAAAATCGCCCCAGTTGTGGTGGTTGGGGAGGTTGGGCGCTCTGTGATGGGCCCACAGGACAAAATCCAGCCCCTGGCTTTGCCATGGTCCGGCCGTGGACGTCTGTCTGTTCCACCTGGCTGTTCCAGAAGGGGGGCTTCCGCCAACAGAAGTCCAGCAGGATGCGGTCTCCTCAGCGGATGGTCACCACGGAAACACCGCACTCCAGCGAGTCCTCCAGGACCCTGATAACGAGGATGTTCTGTATGGCTAGCATCGCCATGGTTACTGCTGGAGATAAGCTAGGGAAATCATAGCCAGAGCAACAAGATATGACAGATTATTTACTTTTTCTGAACATGCAGCTGGGTTATCTCACTCCACCTGAAAACATAAGTGCTTTAGGGATAGATAACACCCTTTTATTGATTTATATATACATATATATATATTTATTCTACACTTCATTTAGACAGTTGGAAACAGAGGGGGAGACAGGCATGGGTGAAGCAGAGTTTAACCCCGGCCTCCGGTGGGGAACTGAACTGTGTGTCTGAAGCTGGGAGCGTTACTGCAAGACCACAGTGTCAGAAGAACCGATGTGGATGTGGTGGAGGAGTCAGGCGCAGGACACAGAGGCTTCGTCCAACAGACTTTACTAGTCCAAAGTGCAAAAATACAATACACGACCTCGAACAAAAAACAGAGGCGAGGGAATTACGCAAACATGCGTAAACCCCGGCCTCCGGTGGGGAACTGTAGCTCAGCTGGTAGAGCACGGCGCTTGTAACGTCAAGGTAGTGGGTTCGATCCCCGGGACCACCCATACACAAAAATGTATGCACGCATGACTGTAAGTCGCTTTGGATAAAAGCGTCTGCTAAATGGCATATTATTTATTATTATTAAACACTAAACAAAACAAACAGAGCGCAAACACGCAGCTCCGAACGACAGGCAGACAACAACACACAATCTAACCAATACAAAACAGGGAACTTATAGGACACGTAATCAGCACACAAACAGACACAGGTGTACAAGACAGACCAAAGCAATCACACCACGAAACATTCAACGGTGGCAGCTAGTACTCCGGGGACGGCGAACGCCGAAGCCTGCCCGAACCAGGAGGAGGAGCAGTCTCGGCCGAAACCGTGACAGTACCCCCCCTTGACGCGGCGGCTCCAGCCGTGCGCCGACCCGGCCTTGGGGACGGCCAGGAGGACGCGGACCCGGGCGCGTGGGATGCCCACGGTGGAACTCAGTCAGGAGGGATGGATCGAGGATGTCCCTCCTAGGCACCCAGCACCGTTCCTCCGGACCGTACCCCTCCCACTCCACGAGATACTGGAGACCACTCATCCGGCGCCTCGAGTCCAAGATGGTCCGGACCCTGTACGCCGGGGGCCCCCTCGATGTCCAAAGGGGGCGGAGGGGTCTCTCCTATCTCATCCTCTTGGAGTGGGCCAGCTACCACCGGCCTGAGAAGAGACACATGGAACGAGGGGTTAATATTTTTGTACTCAATAGGCAGTTGTAACCTGTAACACACCTCGTTCAATCTTCTCAGGACTTTGAAGGGCCCCACAAACCGCCGACCCAGCTTCCGGCAGGGCAGGCGGAGGGGCAGGTTTCGAGTCGAGAGCCAGACTCGATCTCCCGGTGCGTACGCCGGTCCCTCACTGCGGTGGCGATCGGCGCTCGCCTTTTGTTGACGGATGGCCCACTGCAGATGGACATGGGCAGCGTCCCACGTCTCCTCTGAGCGCCGAATCCACTCGTCCACCGCAGGGGCCTCGATCTGGCTCTCGTGCCACGGTGCCAGGACCGGCTGATACCCTAAAACACACTGGAAATGTGTTAAATTGGTGGAGGAGTGGCGGAGAGAGTTCTGGGCCATCTCTGCCCAGGGGATATACCTAGACCACTCCTCCGGCTGGTCCCGGCAATAGGACCTCAGAAACCTACCCACATCCTGGTTGACTCGTTCAACCTGCCCATTGCTCTCTGGGTGGTACCCCGAGGTAAGGCTCACCGAGACCCCCAAGCGTTCCATGAACGCCCCCCAGACTCTGGAGGTGAACTGGGGACCTCGGTCAGACACAATATCCTCGGGGACCCCATAGTGCCGGAACACGTGGGTAAATAGGGCCTCGGCGGTCTGTAGGGCAGTAGGGAGACCCGGCATTGGGATGAGATGACAGGCCTTGGAAAACCGATCCACAACGACCAAAATGGTGGTATTCCCCTGGGAAGGGGGTAGGTCGGTCACAAAATCCACCGAGAGGTGGGACCATGGTCGTTGTGGAACGGGCAGGGGATGTAACTTACCCCTGGGCAAATGTCTAGGCGCCTTACCCTGGGCGCACACCGAGCAGGAGGAGACATAAACCCTCACATCCTTAGCTAACGTTGGCCACCAGTATTTCACGCTAAGGCAGTGCACTGTCCGGCCAATACCTGAATGTCCAGAGGAGGGTGATGTATGAGCCCAATAAATAAGACGATCACGAACCTCGAGCGGAACGTACGTCCACCCCACAGGACACTCGGGGGGAGTAGGGTCGGTACGCAGTGCCCGCTCGATTTCCGTATCGACCTCCCATACCACCGGAGCCACCAGACAAGACTCCGGCAGTATGGAAGTAGGCTCAATGGACCTCTCCTCTGTGTCATACCGCCGGGACAGGGCGTCTGCCTTACCGTTCTGGGACCCTGGGATGTATGTAATCTTAAAAACAAACCGGGTCAGGAACATGTTCCACCTAGCCTGACGAGGGTTCAATCTCCTAGCTGCCCGGATGTACTCCAGGTTACGGTGATCAGTCAGAATGAGGAAAGGGTGTTGAGCCCCCTCAAGCCAATGCCTCCACACCTTTAGGGCCAGGACTACAGCTAACAGCTCCCTGTCCCCAACGTCATAATTGCGCTCCGCCGAGCTGAGCTTCTTGGAGTAGAACGCACAGGGGCGGAGCTTAGGTGGCGTGCCGGACCGTTGTGACAGGACTGCCCCAATAGCGGTCTCGGACGCGTCTACCTCAACTTGGAATGGTAAAGAGGGATCCGGATGCGCCAGCACCGGGGCCGAGGTGAACAGGTTCTTCAGTTTGACAAATGCCCTGTCCGCCTCAGCTGACCACTGCAACGAACCGGACCCCCCTTTAGTAGGGACGTAATGGGAGCTGCAACCTGTCCAAAGCCCCGGATAAACCTCCGGTAGTAATTAGCAAAACCCAAGAACTGCTGCACCTCTTTTACAGTGGTTGGAGTTTGCCAATTACGCACGCGGCCGACACACGGTCTACCTCTATCTCCACACCAGACGCGGACAACCGATAACCCAAAAAGGAGACGGACTCCTGGAAGAACAGGCATTTCTCTGCCTTGACATACAAGTCATGCTCCAACAGTCTTCTCAACACTCGGGCGCACCAGGTCTACATGCTCGGCTCGTGTAGAAGAGTACACTAGGATGTCGTCGATGTACACTACCACACCCTGCCCATGCATGTCCCGGAAAATCTCGTCAACAAAGGATTGGAAGACTGAAGGAGCATTCATTAGCCCGTATGGCATGACGAGATACTCGTAATGACCCGAGGTGGTGCTAAATGCTGTTTTCCATTCATCCCCCTCCCTAATGCGCACCAGATTGTACGCGCTCCTGAGATCCAACTTTGTGAAGAACTGCGCTCCGCGTAATGATTCCGTCATAGTCGCAATCAGTGGAAGAGGGTAACTATACTTAACCGTGATCTGATTGAGACTACGGTAATCAATACACGGGCGCAAACCCCGTCCTTCTTCTTCACAAAGAAGAAACTTGAGGAAACCGGGGAAGTGGAGGACCGTATGTATCCCTGTGCCAAGGACTCGGCTATGTAAGTCTCCATAGCCGCTGTCTCCTCTTGAGACAAGGGATACACACGGCTCCGCGGAAGAGCCGCTCCTGTTTGGAGATTTATCGCACAGTCCCCCTGTCTATGAGGTGGTAGCCGTGTTGCCCTCGTTTTGCTGAACACAAGTGCTAAGTCCTCATACTCGGGGGGAATGCGCATTGCGGGCACTTGGTTCGGACTCTCTACCGAGGTCGCCCCTAAGGAAACACCTAGACATCTCCCTACACACTAGGCAGACCACTCCATAAGAGCCCTCTGTTGCCACGCAATGGTAGGATCATGGGCGCTTAACCAGGGAAGCCCCAGCACCACGGGGTACGCAGGAGAGTCAATCAGATAAAACTGAATGATCTCCTCATGACCCCCCTGCGTCGTCATCTTAAGTGGTGGTGTGACTTCTCTGATCAGCCCCGACCCCAACGGCCGGCTGTCCAAGGCGTGGACAGGAAAGGGGGCTTCTACCGGCCGAAGGGGAATTCCTAACCTATAACAAAATGCCCAATCAATAAAATTCCCAGCTGCGCCTGAATCTACTAGCGCCTTATGCTGGGAATGAGGTGCCACCTGTGGAAATCTCACAGGAATACTCATGTGACCAACAGAGAACTCTGGGTAAGTGGGGCGCCTACTCACCTGAAATGACTCCCCAGTGCGTGACCTGTTGTCCCCTCTCCCAGGAGACCCTCCCCAGCACCTGGCCGCGGTGTGTCCTCCACGGCCACAGTTGGTGCAGGGGGTGGCCCCCCTCGGGTTCTCTCTCCTCCTCTCTCTAGCGCCAGCACCCCCGAGCTCCATGGGAATCGGCTCGGAGGTGCTGGAGGGTGGAATGGATGACCCCCACTCGGGACGTCCGCGGGTAGCCAGCAGGGTGTCGAGACGGATGGAGATGTCCACCAACTGGTCGAAGGATAGGTTGGTGTCCCTGCAGGCCAGCTCACGACGAACGTCCTCTCGTAGGCTACACCGGTAATGGTCGATGAGGGCCCTCTCATTCCACCACGCATCCGCCGCTAGCGTCCGGAACTCCAGTGCGAACTCCTGTGCGCTCCTCTTCCCCTGTCGGAGGTGGAACAGACGCTCCCCCGCCGCCTTCCCTTCAGGTGGGTGATCGAAGACAGCCCTGAAGCGGCGGGAGAACTCCGCGTAGGTGATGGTAGCGGCGTCTATTCCCCTCCATTCGGCGTTGGCCCACTCCAACGCCTTGCCGGATAGACAGGAGATGAGGGCGGAGACGCTCTCGTATCCCGAGGGCGCTGGGTGTATAGTAGCCAGGTAGAGTTCCACCTGCAGGAGAAACCCCTGACACCCGGCTGCAGAACCGTCATATGCCCTCGGGAGCGAGAGCCGAATGCCACTGGGTTCCGGTGCTGAGAGAGGAGGACTGGCCGTTGGTGATGGAATGGTGTAAGAAGGCGTGGGCACCTCTCCAGTAACCAACCGGCGCAGAGTGTTGGACACCTCGTCCATGGCGGCCCCAAGTTGCCGGATCATGGTGTCCTGATAGCTGATCCGTTCTTCCAGCGACTTGGGTGTCGCCACTGCTCCTGCTGACTCCATAGTTGGTGTGTTGTTCTGTCAGAAGAACCGATGTGGATGTGGTGGAGGAGTCAGGCGCAGGACACAGAGGCTTCGTCCAACAGACTTTACTAGTCCAAAGTGCAAAAATACAATACACGACCTCGAACAAAAAACAGAGGCGAGGGAATTACGCAAACATGCATAAACACTAAACAAAACAAACAGAGCGCAAACACGCAGCTCCGAACGACAGGCAGACAACAACACACAATCTAACCAATACAAAACAGGGAACTTATAGGACACGTAATCAGCACACAAACAGACACAGGTGTACAAGACAGACCAAAGCAATCACACCACGAAACATTCAACGGTGGCAGCTAGTACTCCGGGGACGGCGAACGCCGAAGCCTGCCCGAACCAGGAGGAGGAGCAGTCTCGGCCGAAACCGTGACACACAGGCTCTGCACACTATGGTTTTTGAGGGCTGTTTCTTCAAGAACAACCGTAGTAAATAGAAGTCTAATCATAAAATCGGAATAGTCAAATCATCTTTTCACTAATAAAGTGTGAAAACAACACATCTCATAGTGCTTCAAATAGAAACGGTCTAGTCAGTATCATGAACTACCCTGAAGCTTTACGACATAGAATATTTGTTTTGCCCTGTGTGCGTCAGGGTGATGTGTGACGCATATGTTACCTAAATCCTCCACAGCATGGTTCCTGGTTTGGGAGTCCTGCCATTGGTGCTCTGTTCTGGGCTGTGCCTGCCTTGCTGAACAGACGAGTTCAGTGGAGAGTCCACTTCAGTGTCAAACAGCATAAAGGTCCACATTCTCTCTGGTGCTAGGTGCCCTATCACACAATTTTACTGCATGTGTTGATATCTACACGCCACCACACATGCAAGTTACTGTTACTTTATAAGGTCTTTGCTGGACAGTCAACAGTTGCATTGACCATAATGCATGTAGTTATAAACGCTAATTCAAATATGAAACTAGTACACCACCATTTACGGTAGCTTGTAGTTGTTATGAATAGCTGTGGGCATGTGGGGCTTAGTGAATTTGTTTGGACACGTATAGTTTTAATTAAGTTTAAGTGTATATTTGGACATGTTTTGTTTTTATTCCTGTGAGCATTTGTGTGTTTGTCCACTTTCTGACAGAATTTGAAATAGATTACACAAAACACCCCTTCAATATTCTCACTCCTGCAGTTTTAGTGTTCTACCCGAACGTTTAATGTTCTACCCGAATTTGATAACGTTACAGCCTGTATACATAATGTGTATACTGTACAGGAGAAGTGCTTTGACTCCTAGTAATTTCATTTTTATAATTACATAAGAAAGCCTGTGTGCATTGAAAGATAATGGGCTGCATGCTAGACTTGATAGACTTGAACGTGCTTATAATGAAGACCGAAATAGACGCCAAACAGTTAGGGCATTAGTTTGTTCTTCATTTGGTCTTACCTAGAACTGTCTCTCTCCTAACAGCCTTTCAATGTACTTTTTCCTTTTCCCTTGTTAAAGCTGAGCTCATATATAGCATACTGTTAATGAGATCATATCAGTAGTCTCTCGCTTGGCTGTACATGGAACATTTCAGCACTTTTATGGTTATATAGCCAGTTATGTGGTGCGGTTAATGGGATGACAGCCTGTGAGCCCTGCAGCAAGGCAAAATGAATTTGCGAGTATCTCAGTGAGGTGGGATGAATAATTGTGTTGGATACCTGTTCTTAAGGACTACAGCACTTCAATAATGATTGTTATTTCCCTCTATGGCAAGTAAGCATGCACTGCACACCTTTGCTGTCGCTGTGTGTCCTGCCTGTCATATCATTCTTTAGCACCAGGAAACAAGGCTCTCTTTTGCAGATGTTCATGTCAGATATCATCATTATTATCTGGTCTGTGGATGTTGCCAAGCTATCCCAACCCATCTTTTGGCCTGCTGTGCTGTCTCTTACCCAGTGTGAGAATGACATAAGCCTGGTAGTCAGGCCCTTAACACAACCATTATCTCCTCCTCAGCCTGCTTTGTCTCAGAGGGCCAATCCACCATTAACCTTGCTTTACCAGGCAGATGCTGTCTTTCTCGCCCACTCTATCTCTCCTTCCTGTGAATTTTGTTTTATCTTCCTCCCACTGCTGTGTGAATTCCAGGCTGACAGGCTCGTGTTGGTGTGTACGTAGATTGCAGGGCTAGAGCCAAGCTAATTTGTTTCAAGGTGAAGGAGACCCAGTTTTCAGGCTGCTCTCTCTCTCGCCTCTCCCCCACTGCTTTGGTAGTGAAACGAGAGAAGGTATTTTCCTCTCGCATGTCTATTCCAGATGTCAGGGTGGAAAATCAACATGGGGTTGGTTTGTACACACTCAGGAAATAGTAGTGTTGAATTTGACAATTTATGATTGTTGTTATAATGTATCGGGGGAGTTGTCTTTTTTTTGTCTCGGATGGTTGGCGGTAGGTGCACCCGATTCATCCGGGTAGGTAAACTGTTGCCATTTTGAATCATTTCATGTGTCTGAAGGTACAAACTTTGCCTTCCTGACAGGCCTGGAGAGCAAATCAAGTGCACTATAGGCCTACCTCTGGCCAATCGGATGGCTCAGATTACCATGTCTGCAGTAACGTAGCAGGCATAAAAGAAAGCTACAGCAAAATTGGTACTGTGAGATTTCAAAACGTTCAAAACCATGACTAGAGAGAGACTGTCAACGAATACAGCAAAGAGCTGCTGTTTTTACGAGTGAGTTCATGTTTAAGTTCTTACTCAGCACTGTCAACACTCACTTTGTATTCAACACTTTTATCAGCCATAAAATGCGTGTTCTCCCTGTTTCCACTCAGCGCTACAACAAGCACGGCATCAGTAATGAATGAGTAGGAAAGTGTATCTATAGGCTTGCGTTGTTGTTATTATTAGCGGCTTGGGTGTTTTTTAATATTGAGGAATATTTCACTTTCTCTGTTCATAGGAGTAACAACATGAATTTGTGCATGAGGCAAAAATGATGCGGTGCGACTCAAGATCCATTTAGCTTTAATTAAGAAGTAATCTACCTCAAAAAAATCTAAATGTGATTTCACAAGGCTGACACATAAGAACACACACATCAAACACATTCACACATTCCATATTACTTTCTCTCTTTACTAGTTGATTCACCGGCGCTGGCCATCTAGCTAAATAATGGGGCTGCTCTCCCATTAGAGCTGATTGAATTACACAGATCCCTATCATCATTTTGATTATCTGCCTCGCTATCTCGCCTTGTTTTTGAAGTCACACACTCCTGATTCACAGCCAGATTATAGCCGACTTTTGACACAACCTAAATGCTAGCTAACTAGCTCATTGTAATTACGGCACCCCCCGTTAGTGCCCCCTGTGGTGTGGAGAGACTGAGGAAGCCACAGAGACTGAGGCAGAGGGAGGCAGACACATAGACAGAGACTGAGGCAGACACAGAGGCTGAAGCAGACACAGAGGCTGAAGCAGACACAGAGACTGAGGCAGACACAGAGACTGAGGCAGACACAGAGACTGAGGCAGACACAGAGACTGAGGCAGACACAGAGGCTGAAGCAGACACAGAGGCTGAGGCAGACACAGAGACTGAGGCAGACACAGAGACTGAGGCAGACACAGAGGCTGAAGCAGACACTGAGACTGAAGCAGACACAGAGACTGAGGCAGACACAGAGACTGAGGCAGACACAGAGACTGAGGTATAGACTGAGGCAAAGGGCTGTGACAGTCATGGAATTTTGGATGATGGTAATTGGCCAGCCAAATGACCGCGGTCACCGTAATAACCGCTTGAATAGAAGAAGAAAAAGAAACACAAATGTTCTCCTCTCCATGTGCTGCCATAGAAATAGAATGAATAGAATTGGCGTCCCCATTCAAGTCAACGATAGCATAATTGATGGACTGGCGGCCATTGCGAGTGTACTCATAGGAGCAAAGCTTGGTTCAAATATACAGGTTAAGACAAGAGGATTCTAATACCCCATAACTCTTTGCGCCACTATTCAACAAGGGACCAGCTTCCGCAATCGGAATGACTGGCAGTGAATGGTAGCAGCACAGAAAGTTTGCCATCAAAGTGAAAAATAAACACAATCGTAGTGAATGTCAGCTACCTACTCTGCGAACACGTACAGTGCATTCAGAAAGAATTCAGACCCCTTCACTTTTTCCACATTTTGTTAGGTTACAGCCTTATTCTAAAATGGATTCAATAAATGTTTTCTTCATCAATCTACAGACAATACCCCCATAATGACAAAAAACGGAATTACCATATTTATATAAGTATTCAGCCCCTTTGCTATGAGACTCAAAATTGAGCTCAGGTGCATCCTGTTTCCATTGACCATCCTTGAGATGTTTCTACAACTTGATTGGAGTCCACCTGTGGTAAATTCAATTGATTGGACATGATTTGGAAAGGCACACACCTGTCTATATAAGGTCCCACAGTTGAAAGTGCATGTCATAGCAAAAACCAAGCCATGAGGTCGAAGGAATTGTCTGTAGAGCTCCAAGACAGGATTGTGTCGAGGCGCAGATCTGGGGAAGGGTACCAAAAAATGTCTGCAGCATTGAAGGTCCCCAAGAACACAGTGGTCTCCAACACAGTGGCCTCCATCACTCCAGTAGGAGTGGCTTCGGGACAAATCTCTGAATGTCCTTGAGTGACCCAGCCAGAGCCTGGACTTGAATGTGATCGAACATCTCTGGAGAGACCTGAAAATAACTGTGCAGTGACTCTCCCCATCCAACCTGACAGAGCTTGAGAGGATCTGCAGAGAAGAACGGGAGAAACTCCCTAAATACAGGTGTGCCAAGCTTGTAGCGTCATACCCAAGAAGACTTGAGGATGTAATCGCTGCAAAGGTGCTTCAACAAAGTACTGAGTAAAGGGTCTGAATACTCATGTAAATGTGATATTTAAGTTTTTTATTTAAAATACATTTGTTTTTTCCCCCTCATCAATCTACACACAATACCCCAGAATTTAATCAATTTTAGAATAAGGCTGTAACATAACAAAATGTGGAAAAAGTGAAGGGGTCTGAATACTTTCCGAATGCACTGTAACATAACTGCTCTAATGTCATTCTATTAATGTAGATGTTTTTAAAATAATCTACAGCCACTTTATTACTGGATTTCCTGACCGCTGGTCCCATTTTCAATGCCGATCCTGTAGAATCCAGCTACGGCGCCGGTCCCATGAATTTGTTTATTTTGTAATGCTTTCGCATGGAATTATTACGTTGTCTTTACCTTCCCGTCTTCAACCTAGGAGCAAAGCCGGAAGTAAAATATGTGCAAAAATATTTGCTGTGATTTGTTGATTCAACTCAACTGTTATTACAACAAATTCATTCCATTGCATGAGCCACATCAGTTAAAATCATTTGAGTTAACATTCTACATTACCATGGAAATGATTGCATCACAATACCAGGCAGCCATTGCGAGTGTATCCATACGTTTATTACCCGTCAAATAGTCCCAGTCGGTATTCATATAATAAGGAGTTCCCCAAGACCATGGCCACAAATTTGTGAAAGAGGCACCTTTGTGTAGATTTTTTTGCTGAAAAGCTGCTGTGTTAAATGTACATGTAGCCAGGTCAAAAATCCCGACCTAGGGTTCGTAACGCTCCCGCGTATGAAAATTGAGCCTGCGAGAAGAGCACTGTAGCTTCAGGCTATCTGGTGTGGGAAATGTGGGGACACCATGTCCAAGTAGGCTACACGTAGCTATGTGTATGGAAAAAGCTATGGTGATTGCTATGATGAACTGACATATAGAGACATGCTCACCACAAAACATTTGTATAATATATTCTTACACACACACACACACACACACACACACACACACACACACACACACACACACACACAATCAGTAATGACTCACAATGAATTTGTATCTTAGAATAGGAATGAAGCAAGGCCCACTTCAGCTCAATATTATCTGACTGAGCTTCAGCCTAACCACAAACAGATTAGATCTGATCCAGCGGGTTTAATAATACAGTTCCGTGTCTTCCTAATCATGTAATTGACATTGGCACAGGCAGTATTGTTTGGCACCCAGGGGACAGGCGTGCTGGATGGGGCCATAATTCAATATTAATGTAATATATATGTTGAGGCAGCCATAATCAGTCTCTCGGTGCAAATGACTGGCTTCTTCCCAGTTCCCACGGCTTCTTCTGCGGCTGCAGTCCACTACCTTCCCTATCGCCTGCTCTCTTCCCACAATGCACCACACTGGCTCCAGCACAAGACAATACAATGAGATACAAATTGAATTTGTCTTTCCTTTGCCTTATCGTTTAGATAAATCACACCAATACTTTTCTGAGGAGAAGAAGAAGAAGAAGAAGAAGAAGAAGAAGAAGAAGAAGAAGAAGAAGAAGAAGAAGAAGAAGAAGAAGAAGAAGAAGAAGGCAGGGTTAGTGGGGAGCTCAGGGAGTCCATTTTCTTTGAGAAAGCACAGTGAGAGAGCATCAGTGTTATTTTGCTATTGTGTGCCATTGGAGGGAGAAGGGAGGCCTTGGTTGAAATGGGACCTCTTTTCACAGGAAACTAGGTATTGTGTCATGTAACATGTTAGGATACCAATCAATGCTTATATAGTATGAGTTGGTCTCCATTCCTTATGATGAGTTGTTTGTCTTAAATTAGTTTGTTTGTATATTGTCTCATCTTGTTGCTTGTCTTCCTCTGTCTCCCCAGAGACTTCCAGTTTGGCCACATGGATGGAAACGACTACATCAACAGCCTCATTATGGGGTAAGTGTCTACTCTTTTCCTCCTCTCCTCTTCCTCTCTGCTTATTTACCTCCTCTTCTGTACTTCCTTTTCTCCTCCTCCTCTCCTCCTCATTCACATCCTCTCCTCTACCTACTCCTCTTCTCCTCATTTTCCTACCTTCTACAGCCTCCTCCCCCTCCTCTTCCCCCTCCTCCCTTCCCAGGTTTCCTAGGCTACCTTAGTAACCACACAATGTCGGACTGCGTAAAGCCACGTTTTAAAGTCGGCCCCCGCCATTAAAATGCACTCTTATGGATCTGTCAATTATCCAGGAATTACCGTCATTTTCTTTTTAGTGGGCTTGTCAATTTTAACACCATGCTAGCTCCCTGCCAGGTTTAACCTTGTATGAATAGTGTTGTTGAAAAGGGTAGAATATATGAGTCCTATGAAACTGGTGGATGAGTCTTATTGGACATGTGCTTTAATGACTGTTGGAGGGTGATGCAGTGAGCCCCAGCATGGAGCTGTGTGACAGGGCTCGCTGCTGTGTGGTGTCATGCACTGAGAGGTCTGTGCTGCTGCTGCTCTGACACACTAGCAGACTGTTAATTAGCCCAGACCACCAAGCCTGGCAGGGCTATTTTCTATATGTGTGGGTGTACATCATGGATCATGCATACATGCAGTATATGATCATGTTGATAATTGGCCTCCTTTGAGGAGTGAAATCCTGACCTGTCATTGGCCACTCCCTTAGGAAGGCCAGGGAAATAGATCTGATGGCGTTTTATCGTCCCCTCCTTCATCACACAGATTACTGGGCTTTCTCTCGGCTCTCTTTGGCAGCGCCCGGTCATATCTGGCAGGGTTGGTTTATAGCGCTTAGATCCACACACACACACTCATGCACGTGCGCTAGCACACACACAGAAGCCCACACAGACAGACAGACAGACAGACGACACACACACACACACACACACACACACACACACACACACACACACACACAGACACTAGTCCTATGTACTTTAAGGTCTGAGTGAGGCTGGTTTTTGTGTTTCTGCCCGTCTGTTTGAGCATAGGACTGGTGCTGTAGCAACGACGAGGCAGCTGCGCAGCCTCACATTTGGTATTTATTCATTGCATTGAGTTTGGGTGGAAACTGGAGGAGCCATAACCGGGGCGACTCTCTCACTCTCCATAATGGCCATGGCTGTAACTGAGAGACATGCTGTAATATGCTGTATGGCAGCATGAGAGTGGCAGTGCTACTGAAAAGCCCTTGCAGTCTGCTCTCTGAAAGGTGAATAAGCTGATCCATGTTTATTCAGGATGGCTGCCATCTGTTGACGCTGGGCTGAATTTCAGATGTAGTCCTCACATAGGGTTTGTGGATGGGGGGTGGTGTTTGAGTGGATGGGGGGGTCTACGGTGTGTGTGTGACTGTGTGTGTATGTGTCCTGTGTGTGTGTGTGTGTGTGTGTATGTATGTCATCTCAGCTGTGTGGCTGCCCAGTGCTGGACTCCCTCTGATTCAGTTGTCAGCTCTAATTTGTAAAGGTTTCTTTAACTGTGACCATCACGGGCCCATGATGCCCCCAGAGTCGCACACTATTTGCATAAAGATAGAGATGACACTGTGAAAACACCGCATCACATTGCCTTTCATCCATACCAAGTGCGTTTAACACTATCCAACCCCACCTACTGGTGGATAAGCTGGTGAATTTGGGTGTCAACTCTCTACTGATTAAGTGTATTAATAGTTTCCTTGTGAACTGTACTCAACAAATGAAGTTCAACTCTGCCATCTCTAGTCTCCCGAGTGGCGCAGTGGTCTAAGGCACTGCATCGCAGTGCTAGCTGTGCCACTAGAGATCCTGGTTCGAATCCAGGCTCTGTCGTAGCCGGCCGCGACCGGGAGACCCATGGGGCGGCGCACAATTGGCCCAGGGTAGGGGAGGGAATGGCCGGCAGGGGATGTAGCTCAGTTGGTAGAGCATGGCGTTTGCAACGCCAGGGTTGTGGGTTCGATAAAATAATGTATGTGCTAACTGTAAGTCGCTCTGGATAAGAGCGTCTGCTAAATGACTGTAATGTAATGTACATCTAGAACAGTGAATATGGGAGCCCCTCAAGGTTGCATACTTTCACCGATACTGTACACACTGTACACAAATGATTGTCAAGCCTCTGACGCAGCCCACACATTTTTTAAATATGCAGATGACACCACTGTTGTGGGTTTTCTCCACCCAGACCAAGCCTCTCTTCAAGGTGTTAGCGGTTGATGTTATTCTTCAATAACACAGACCCCAAAGCAAATATATTTATTCAAAGAGAACAAATCATAGTTGTTATGCTGGGAAGTAGATGGTAGATGTTCATTCTTCCCTGTTCTCAATGTTTCTCCACTGAACAAAGAGACAGGATGTAGTTTATAATTTATGTGGCTGACCAATTAGAATTCCTTGCAATAAAATTGGGCTACTGGCCAAACCCCCAAGTATCCTGTTTCAGGCACAATGTATAGACCATTTGGACCAATGAAAACTTAACACATGTAGCTATGAATCCCTGGTTGGAACCCCTACAAAGATTCTAAACAGATGTTGCACTGAAAAACAACTATTTCCATTGATCGTTAATTCCCTCTTGACCTCTAGTCCTCTATTGACCACTAGTCCTCTACGTTGTGTATTTATCTTCGAATATTCTTACAAAGGTTTTGATAGAGAAACGTCAAAATTCGTCCAGTGGTGTGCAGATAACTTCTTTGAAGTAAACCTTAAGAAAACTAAAGAAATGTAATTCCACTACCCCCTACGAAGATCAATTGGGAATCAGTCGATAGAGTGACCACATATAAGTACCTGGGAATTGAAAAAGACAATAAACTGAAATTCAATGACTGTGCCTTTGCAAAGATAAAGAAATTACAACAATGTTTTTTTTATGCAAACTGAACCATTTTAATGTGGACCGCCATATCTTACAAATGTTCTATAAATCTATCCTGCAGAGTGTGCTGTCCTTTTGGTCTGATATGTGTGTCTGGAAACATGCGAGTGAAAGACCAAGTCAAGCTTCAGCGCTTGATTAAGACGGCGGAAACGATAATTGGTATAGATCAAGAATCAGCCACCAACCTGTAAACAAAACTCATCCTCCTAAAACTTGAAAACATTTTACAGGATAGTACTCAACCCCTTCACTCAAAATTCAGTCACAGCAGCAGCCGGACAAGGGGAAAGAGACTTATTCAAAATAAAATTAATACAGAAATGGGGACTCTTTTATTCCAACAGCCATTAGGCTGTATAATAGCTAGTGTTTTGGTCCCTCGAGTATACAGCATATTGCACTTTAAATGTGTAGCTATAGCACTTTAATGAACTATATTGTGTAGTTTCTGTTTTCATGTTTTATGTACCGTATTTTTAAGCACATGACCAAATGAATTTCCCTCTGGTGGGATAATAAAGTTGATCTGAATCTGGAAGTAAAGAGAGAGAGCGAAATAATAGTTTGTCCTACGACCCCCACAAGTGTCTTGGGACTCGTCTGAAGTTGGTACAACTGATCTACCAACTTCTGTCTGTAGCGTCCAAACAGTTTGGGCTACACACTAATATGGTAAGGTAGACTCTCACGAACAGGTACAAGTCAGTTGTTTTGCTCTAGAACGCCCACAGGCCTCACAAGACTGGTCTGAAGGTTCCCCGGTACCAGTCGAAGAAAGGAATGGAAGTACAGTACCAGTCAAAAGTTTGGACACACCTACTCATTCAAGGGTTTTTCTTAATTTTTACTATTTTCTACATTGTAGAATAATAGTGAAGACATCATAACAGTGAAATAACACATATGGAATCATGTAGTAACCAAAAAAGTGTTAAACAAATCTAAATAGATTTTAGATTTTAGATTCTTCAAAGTAGCCAACCTTTGCCTTGATGACACCTTTGCACACTCTTGGCATTCTCTCAACAAGCTTCACCTGGAATGCTTTTCCAACAGTCTTGAAGGAGTTCCCACAAATGTTGAGCACTTGTTGGCTGCTTTTCCTTCACTCTGCGGTCCAAGTCATCCCAAACCATCTCAATTGGGTTGAGGTCGGGTGATTGTGGAGGCCAGGTCATCTGATGCAGCACTCCATCACTCTCCTTCTTGGTAATAGCCCTTACGCAGCCTGGAGGTGTGTTGGGTCATTGTCCTGTTGAAAAGCAAATGCTAGTCCCACTAAGCGCAAAGGAGATGGGAGCCATGCTGGTTAAGTGTGCCTTGAATTCTAAATAAATCACAGACAGTGTCACCAGCAAAGCACCCCTACACCATCACAACTCCGGTGGGAACCACACATGCGGAGATCATCTGTTCACCTACTCTGCGTCTCACAAAGACACAGCGGTTGGAACCAATCTCAAATTTGGACTCATCATACCAAAGGACAGATTTCCACCGGTCTAATGTCCATTGCTTGTGTTTCTTGGCCCAAGCAGGTCTCTTCTTCTTATTGGTGTCCTTTAGTAGTGGTTCCTTTGCAGCAATTTGACCATAAAGGCCTGATTCACGCAGTCTCCTCTGAACAGTTGATGTTGAGATGTGTCTGTTACTTGAACTCTGTGAAGCATTTATTTTCTGTGAAGCATTTATTTGGGCTACAGTTTCTGAGGCTGGTAACTCTAATGAACGTATCCTCTGCAGCAGAGGTAACACTGGGTCTTCCATTCCTGTGGCGGTCCTCATGAGAGCCAGTTTCATCATAGTGCTCAATGGTTTTTGCGACTGCACTTGAAGACATTTCAAAGTTCTTCAAATTTCCCGGATTGACTGACCTTCATGTCTTAAAGTAATGATTGAATGTCATTTCTCTTTGCTCATTTGAGCTGTTCTTGCCATAATATGGACTTGGTCTTTTACCAAATAGGGCTATCTTCTATATACCAACCCTACCTTGTCACAACACAAATGATTGGCTCAAACGCATTAAGAAGGAAATAAATTCCACAAATTAACTTTTAACAAGGCACACCTGTTAATTGAAATGCATTCCAGGTGACTACCTCATGAAGCTGGTTGAGAGAATGCCAAGAGTGTGCAAAGCTGTCATCAAGGCAAAGGTTGGCTACTTTGAAGAATCTCAAATATAAAATATTTGTTTAACACTTTTTTGATTACTACGTGATTCCATTTGTGTTATTTCATAGTTTTGAAGTCTTCAGTATTATTCTATTCTGTAACGTAGACGCTGGGAGTTGAGAAGTAGGTGCAGGTGGTAAGTTTAATATAACAAAGAACATGGAATGATACAACATACGAGTAGCGTCTTGACATGAAACACAAAAACAATACTGCCTGGGGAATGAACCTAAGGGAGTGCCAGATAAACGGGAGGTAATGAGTGAGGTAATGGAGTCCAGGTGTGCCTCATGATGAAGCGCAGGTGCGTATAATGATTGATGCCAGGTGCGAGTAATGATAGTTACCAGGACTGGTGGTTAGTAAAACGGCGATGTCGAACGCTGGACGGGAGGAGCGGGAGTAGACGTGACAGTACCCCCACTCTGATGCGCGGCTCCAGCCGGAGGACGACGCCGGCCAGAGAGACGGCCCCGAGGAGGAGGAGCGGGCCGGTCCGGGAGGCAAAGATAGAAATCACGGATGATGTTGGAATCCAGAATGTCCTCCAATGTAACCCAACACGATCCCCAAGATGGAACACGGGAGTTTAACTGTGGTGGAGGTCTGCCTGCTCCTTCTGACGGTGGACAGCGCGCTGGAGTCTCATGTGAGCCTCGCTCCACACTTTTTCTGTTCGCCTGAACCACTCATCCACCGCAGGAGCTTCGGTCTGGCCCGGGGTCCACGGAGCCAGGGCCGGCTGAAAACCCAGAACACACTGGATGGGAGTCAGCCCGGTGGAGGAGTGACGTAACGAATTCTGGGCGTACTCCACCCATGGAGGAAATCGGACCCACTCTCCCAGCCGGTCCTGGCAGTGATTCCTCAGGAACCTCCCCAGCTCCTGGTTTATCCTCTCCACCTGCCCGTTAGACTGAGGCCTATACCCGGAAGTGAGGCTGACCGTGACCCCGAGCTTCTTCATAAAGGCTCTCTATACCGTGATGTGAATTGGGGACCGTGGTCAGAGACTATGTCCTCCGGAAGGCCATAATGCTGGAAGACCTGCTGGAATAGTGCGTCAGCGACCTGGAGAGCAGTAGGGAGACAGAGAGAGGGATGAAACGACATGATTTGGAAAATCTATCCACAACCACCAAAATGGTGGTGAAACCGTCAGAGGAGGGGAGATCAGTGACAAAGTCAATGGATAGATGAGACGCTGAGGCACGGGAAGGGGAAGGAGTTTCCCTGCTGGAGCGTGCCGGGGGGATTTGGTTTGAGCACATACGGAACAGGAGTTGACGTAGCGAATAACGTCCTGCACAAAGGTAGGTCACCAATACTTCTCGGAGATAGATTGAGTAGTACGAGAATGTCGACATCTATGTCCCAGACCACATGGGCTACGACTCGAGAGGAAGGGATGCACTCTGGACAGGACCCTCTCCCGAATCGTAGAGATGGGACAGGTCATCAGCTTTGGTGTTCTTTGAACCTGGGCAATAGGTCAGCGTGAAGTCAAATCTGTAGCAATCTGTTTTAGTCTAATTCACAAAAGACCCTGCTAAATGTTTGAGGTCAGCATGATGTTTAAGGTGACAAATAGATTGACGTACAGTGCCTTCAGAAAGTATTCATACCCCTTGACTTATTCCACATTTTCTTCTGTTACAGCCTGAATTCAAAATGGATCAAATAAAATAAAAATGACACCCATCTACACACAATACCCTATAATGACAAGGTGAAAACATGTTTTTGGACATTTTTGGAAATGTATTGAAAATGAAATACAGAAATGTCTAATTTACATAAGTATTCACACCCCTGAGTCAATACATCTTAGAAACACCATTCTGGGTAAGTCTCTAAGTCAAATAAATAAAATCAAGCTTTATTTATACAGCACATTTCAGACGTGGAATGCAACTCAATGTACTTCACAGAAATAAAAAACTATATATATATTTTTTAATACAAACTGAAATATTTACCACACAACAAACATAAGAGGATAAAAACCAAAAGAATAACAATAAAACTGAACGACTAAAAAGCACCCTAAGGAAAAGCAAAGCTAAAAAGGTGGGTTTTAAGATCTGTTTGAAATATTTCCACAGTTTCGGCCCCCCTCGGGTTCTCTGGCAGGCTATTCCAGAAGCTGGGGGCATAATAACTAAAGGCTGCCTCTCCATGCCTCTTGGTCCTAGGCTTTGGGATAGTTAAAAGGCCCTGAGGGACCTACTGGGTACATAACTTCAAAGTATGTCTGACATGTATTGGGGTGCACAGTCGTGGATTGATATAAGAACCAATAGAAAACTCACAGGCAGCCAGTGCAGAGACCTTAAAACCGGTGTAATGTGCGCTCTCTGTCTGGTCTTGGTCAGTACCCGTGCTGCAGCATTCTGTATGTTTTGCAGTTGACCAATGGCTTTATTGGGTACATCAGACAGGAGAGCATTACAGTACTCAAGCCTGCTTGTAATAAAAGCATGGATGAGTCTCTCTGTATCAGCCTGAGAGAGAAACGGCCGCACCTTGGCAATGTTCCTCAGGTGGTAAAAAGCTATTTTGATTCGAAATTGAGTATAGAATCTAAAATAACACCTAGGTTTTTAACCTGGTGTTTTATAACACCTAGGTTTTTAACCTGGTGTTTTATCTTTATTGCCTGTGAATTGAAATGTGCGGCCAGATTCTCTCTCTGTGCTTTGGCTCCAACAATAAGTCCCTCGCTCTTGTCTTGGTTTAGCTGGAGGAAGTTGTGAGCCATCCAAGTATTTAAATCACTAATACAGTCTAATAATTTATAAGTGGAGCTAAAGTCCTCTGGAGACACAGAAATGTGAAGTTGCCGCCAAAACTTTTAAGTCCAACAAGTGAATACTGGAACAATGGTTCTAACATCCGAATGTGTGGAATGATGACAGTTGGTCTATGGAAAACGAATGTCTATTTTGTGATGTCATTAAAAATGGTATAAAAATGTTATAACGAAAATACTGTAATTTGGAAAGTATACATACTCTATCTGTCAAGTTTAAATCTAAATGTTGTATAAGATATATGATTAATGATGAGAGTATTTTTGTTAAGATATGTTATTTTAGTTTTCTAACGAGATCATAGTTTTCATATAAGCTTTGCACCAGTCAGTAGCCACACCCAAGTGAGCTCAGAGATCGTATCAGCAAGTAGGAACGCCTCTTTTACCAAGAGTGCATAAAGGCTTGAAAGATAAATTCACATCAGACCAGACAGACGTGGAGTGGTCGCTACACGTATGAAAATGGTTGGAAAGTTGAACCTCAACACGAGGTGAAGAAGATCCTCCCAGACTAGACCAGAACATTGCCAGACTGCAGCTGTGCGTGTAAAGTGGTTCAAACTCTTGACTAACCACACGAGTTGGAGAAGAAAGCTCCCCTCTCAGACGATCACTGGTGACGCTGAGTAGCTGTTCTGAAGAAACACATCACTGGTGACCGGACAACTAAGAAGAAGGACATTGTGACCTCTGGTGGACAATCAGAGCCTTACAAGTGACCCACCGGAGAACCAGTCAAACCCTTTTTAAGAAGGCTTGGTCCGACAGAGATCAACGGCGAACGAAGGCATATTGATAGGTAAAGTTTAATACAGGAGATGGTAACTCTATAAACAACTTATTCTGTGGTGCCCCAAATCCAAATGAGTTAATTGTTAAATTATTAATTTAATCGAATAACAATTAAACATAGTAAGTTGATTCGATAAATAACAGTCATCATATTAATGAAAGTCATGTCACGACAAGCGGTTTCACCATAGCAGTTTTTAGTGCAGTGGGGAAAGTGCATGTGAACAGGGAGTGATTAACAATAGCTTGCACTTCTTCAGATATGCAATTAAAAACTGTTTTGAAGAAGGTGGTGGGGATAGGATCGAGAAGGCAGGTAGAAGTCTTAAATTGTGATATCACTTTCCTGAGCATGTCTGTGTCAACCAGGGAAAATAACTCCATAGTGCCTTTGCGTGGTAGGCTAGGGCACATATCATCAAACTTCTCATCAGGTCTGCTTGACTGATACCCAGCCTTATATTTGTTATCTTATCTCTGAAATATGCCGCAAACTCATCACATTTAGATGTGGAGGAAAGTTCACATAGGTTTGCAGGGGCACGATTTATCAGGCCATCAATGGTCGAGAAGAGCACTCTAAAATTATTCTCATGATTGGTGACCAAGTTAGAAAAATTAGCACTTCTGGCATTTCTAATTGCCTTGTTATATATGCCAAGTTGCTCTCTCAGAATATCATAATGGACCTGCAACTTTTATTTTCTTCTCTTCCGCTCTGCCTTTCTGCAATTTCTCTTTAATTGATTCGTTTCCTCACTCATCCAAGGGGCTCTCCATTTGGATGTGGCCTTTTTCAACTTTACTGAAGCTATTGCATCAATGGTTGCCCTTAATTTGCTATTAAAGTTCTGAACTAAATCATCACAAGAGGAAGGCAGAATAGGGGATGGAGTATTGCTCATACACTCAATAAAATCTGTAACAACGTCAGAGGTAAGATAGCGTTTCTTAATAATGCGTTCAGTATTACCCTGTGCTATGGGCAACAAGGTGAGAAAACATACACAGTGGTGATCAGATAAAGCAACATCAACGATAGAGGATATGTTAATAGAAAGCCCCTTGGTAATAACCAGGTACAGAGTATGGCCGCGGTTACTGGTGGGCCCAGTAACATGTTGGATAAAGTCCCTAGAGCTCAAAATATTCATAAATTCAATGGCCTAGGAGTCAGTCTTTTGTCAACATTAATATTAAAATCGCCCAACACAATGATTTTATCATAGTTCTCAAGGACAATAGACAATAGTTCAGAGAACTCAGTAAAGAAAGTGGTTTGGTGGCCTTTACAGTGTTTTGGCCAGCACTAGTGGCTGACATTTTAAAAGTATGCCATGATGTTCAAAAGACCCAAAGTAGGTCACCCGAGTGCCACAGCGGTCTAAGGTACTGCAGTGCTTGAGGCGTCACTACAGATCCGGGTTCGATCCAGGCTGTGTCACAGCCGGCCGCAACCGGGAGACCAATGAGGCGACTCACAATTGCCGCAGCGTCGTTTGGGTTAGGGGAGGGTTTGGCTGGCCAGGATATCCTTGTCCCATTGCGCTCTAGCGACTCCTGTGGCAGGCCGGGCGCATGCACACTGACACGGTCGCCAGTTGTACGGTGTTTCCTCTGACACATTGGTGTGGCTGGCTTCCGGGTTAAGCAAGCAGTGTGTCAAGAAGCAGGGTCGTGTTTCTGAGGATGCTTCGCTTCTCCCGAGTCCATACGGGAGTTGCAGCAATGGGACAAGACTGTAACTACCTAATGGATATCACAAAATTGTGGAGAAAAAGGGGTAAAAAATATATACAGTACTAGTCAAAAGTTTGGACACACTTTATTTATTTTTACTATTTTTTACATTGTAGAATAATTGTGAAGACATCATACTATGAAATAACACATATGGAATAATGTATTAACCAACAAAGTGGCAAACAAATCGAAATATATATTTGATTCTTCAAATAGCCACCCTTTGCCTTGATGCCAGCTTTGCACACTCTTGGCATTCTCTCAACCAGCTTCATGAGGTAGTCACCTGGAATGCATTTCAATTAACAGGTGTGCCTTCGTCAAAGTTAATTTGTGGAATTTATTTCCTTAATGCTTTTGAGCCAATCAGTTGTGTTGTGACAAGTTAGGGGGGGTATACAGAAGATAGCCCTATTTGGTAAAAGACCAAGTCCATAATATGGCAAGAACAGCTCAAATAAGCAAAGAGAAACAACAGTCCATCATTACTTTAAGACATGAAGGTCAGTCAATCCGGAACATTTAAAGAACTTTGAAAGTTTCTTCAAGCCCAGTCGCAAAAGCCATCAAGCGCTATAATGAAACTGTCTCTCATGAGGACCGCCACAGGAATGGAAGACCCAGAGTTACCTCTGCTGCAGAGGATAAGTTCATTACAGTTACCAGCCTCAGAAATTGCAGCCCAAATAAATGCTTCACAGAGTTCAAGTCACAGACACATCTCAACATCAACTGTTCAGAGGGGACTGTGTGAATCAGGACTTTATGGTCGAATTTCTGCAAAGAAACCACGACTAAAGGACACCAATAAGAAGAAGCGACCTGCTTGGGCCAAGAAACACGAGCAATGGACATTAGACCGGTGGAAATTTGTCCATTGGTCTGGAGTCCAAATTTGAGATTTTTGGTTCCAACCTCTGTGTCTTTGTGAGACACGGTGTGGGTGAACGGATGATCTCTGCATGTGTAGTTCCCACCGTAAAGCATGGAGGAGGAGGTGTTATGGTGTGGGGGTGCTTTGCTGGTGACACTGTCTGTGATTTATTTAGAATTCAAGGCACACTTAACCAGCATCGCTACCACAGCGTTCTGCAGCAATACGCCATCTCATCTGGTTTGGGCTTAGTGGAACTATCATTTATTTTTCAACAGGACAATAATAATATAATATAATAGTATGCCATTTAGCAGACGCTTTTATCCAAAGCGACTTACAGTCAAGCGTGCATACATTTTTTTTTTTTTTGTGTATGGGTGGTCCCGGGGTTTGAACCCACTACCTTGGCGTTACAAGCGCCGTGCTCTACCAGCTAAGCTACAGAGGACCACACAATGACCCAACACACCTCCAGGCTGTGTCAGGACTTTTTTACCAAGAAGGAGAGTGATCGAGAGCTGCATCAGATGACCTGGCCTCAACAATCCCCCGACCTCAAACAAATTGAGATGGTTTGGGATGAGTCGGACCGCAGAGTGAAGGAAAAGCAGCCAACAAGTGCTCAGCATATGTGAGAACTCCTTCAAGACTGTTGGAAAAGCATTCCAGGTGAAGCTGGTTGAGAGAATGCCAAGAGTGTGCAAAAATGTCATCAAGGCAAAGGGTGGCTATTTGAAGAATCTCAAATATAAAATATATTTTTATATGTTTAACACTTTTTTGGTTACTACATGATTCCATATGTGTTATTTCATAGTTTTGATGTCTTCAGTATTATTCTACAATGTAGAAAATAGTAAAAATAAAGAAAAACCCTTAAATGAGTAGGTGTTCTAAAACCTTTGACCGGTAGTGTATATATATTTTTACAAATGTGGGTGTATTTTTCAAGGCACTTGAAGCTTATCATTCATCACTCAAAGAAAGAAGAAAGAGAAAAGCAGGGTTGTTTAATCAACGTTCACCATGTATGGAAACCAACCCACACGTGTACACAGTGAGTACTGACAGATCTCAGTACGTCTCTTCCGTCTCTTCCCTCCGTTATGGTTGATGGATGACTATTACCACCACAGAGATCTGTCCATCTGTTTCCTTTTATATCCACTCATTATTACATGCACAGTTGACAATTTCAGCCTTTTCAAATACTAGTCCTCCAATACAGTAAATACGGCTGCCTGTCTTTCTCTGTTTGTTATTGTGTTACCTTCTCAATCACTCACCCACTCAAAAGAGATGAACATTCCTAAGATTGTTTCACATAGCCTTTTTTAAGTAGTTTTCATGCCTGACATTTTCTGTCAAAAATGACTGACTGGCTTGATTCGGTCTTATGTAGCAAAATTTGAAATTGTGTTTTTGAAATTGGATTAAAGTAGAGACTCCGAAGTAGAAAATGGTACATCATACACTACAGCTGAGGAACAAAGAGAAAGTAATTCTGCTTTGAAAGTTGATAAACTTATAACCTCACTTTTGCGAAAATGACCTTTGAATGTTTTGGTACACCTACTGGAGATATCTTCTTTGTCTATACCCATTCAGCATCGTTCACAGGGGGTCAAATACTTATTTCCCTCATTAAAATGCAAATCAATTTATAACATTTTTGACATGTCTCTCACTGTTCAAATAAACCTACCATTAAAATTATAGACTGATCATTTCTTTGTCAGTGGGCAAACGTACAAAATCAGCAGGGGATCAAATACTTTTTCCCCTCACTGTAGCTGACGTCTTAACTTTAGTTAATATGTATTCATTATTACAGGAAAATAAACTCACAACAAGATCCCTATTTACAAGTTAATGGCGAGCCAATTACAGAAAATAGGTTATGATTGTGACGTAATAAAAGGAGGGCATTCTACCAGAGAATTTTAGAACTTGGACACTCTCTCGTTGGCCTAAAGTTATATCCTAATTTGACTTTGGTGCCAGTGATGTTATTCTTCACATTACCATCTCTGGTAAACACACACTATATCAAATAAAATCCAAGTGGATTTGTCACATGCACAGGATACAGAAGGTGTAAAAGGTACAGTGAAATGGTTACTTGCATAGTGGATGCTTTTGTTTAGACATGGTGCTAGCTTGTTAGCTAGCTAAACAATTAACCATAATCCGAACTCATAACGTTGCTACCCTGCATGAATCTGTAGCTGAAACTAACCAACTAGGTTCAATGTTAGCTAGCTAGCTAACATTGGGATATAACTAGCAATGCAAATTACTCTGAGATACGAATAATATTACTACACAGATCACACACGCTTCTCCTTCTCTGTCACGGATGCCATGGTTGCCCTTAGTTTGAAGATTTAATCCGGAGACAGGTGTTTTATACAACAGCCTTCTGTGTGTTCTCTTTTCAACTCCCTCCGCATATTTGTAATCAAATGCCAGAATTCTCTCCATCTCCTTAGCTATCATACTCTGCTTCCACCGGGCATTCCACTGATTTCAAAACTCTGTACTCCAGAAAGTGGAGAGCATTTGCACAATTTTTCCAGTTCTTTCTGATATCTTCCAAAACAGCAGCGTTAGAAAGGACTACAAACACATACTGAGCAGCTCATGTTATAGACGGATGTGTGCTACGTGGCAGACCAATCTGGACTCATCTCTCGGCATGTCCAGCCCAACCATTATCTCAGCCAATCATGGTTAGTGGGAAGGTTCCTGTCTTTTTCCGTGGCTAAACCAACTAGGCTCGTAATTTAACAATTTTATTTGTAGTTACAGATGGCATACATGTTTGTTATTAAAGCACATGAAAGTTCACATGTACCACAAGGCATTTCTGTCAAAAAATGCATTTGGATAAAAAAAAATTAAAAAAGTTCAAATGCCTCTCCTGTGAAGTAGTTACGCGCGACATAGGCCTAGTTTCCTGAAACGAGTCAGAAATTGTCAAAAGTTCAAACGGGTTTAATAGCGGCTTGTCAATTTGTAGATGGCGACACTTGTTGCTTTTGTTTGGCTCAACTTCACATTTTAGAAAAACGTTCCTAGGGCAGAGTGAATGTGTGAGAATATGGAGCAGTCGGCTGTCTATCAAAGATGTCTCAGATGCTCATGCAGTAACAATAAAAACGCACACGCACACACACACACACACACAAACACACACACATGCATGAATGTTTCACCCCCTCCTCTTTCAAAGCACCCAGAAATGAACAAATCAAATCACTTTTTAGAAAACACAACACTAATAGGGTACTGAGACTGAGACTGAATCCATTCCGGATGGGTTGAATGACACCCAACATCATTGTTTGTTTACATTCATGGTAATTTATTTAATGCATTGACATTTTCAAAGATGCATTGAACCACCATGGCAGGTTTTGTGAAATGGATCTTAAGTAAAGTTTAATGATTAGTAATGCGTTTAGATTTATTGTTATGCGGCTGATGTACTGTCAACTCCTTCCATTAGTGTTTCCCTACGGTTATACACATTAAATGCTGCTATGAACGTGAGACATTGCTTGATCATATCAGTTTTTTGTCATTAGCATTCATACTCTTAAATCAGATGTTAAATCAAATTTACAATGCTCAAATCTAGCTTAGTATGACTTATCCCTATTTCATACATACTTTGTATATGTATTTAACGGCAGCGCCTTGTTAAAAGCTGTTTTGTATATGCAGAGTGTCTCATACATAGCATTTTACTGAGGATAACAAGTGCATGAAGTACCTGGCCCACTAACACAGCCACCCAGCAGTCTTCTAATGATGTGTCCCTGTTCGTGATCATTCGCTGAGGGCACCTGTCCCCTTTGGGCGGTCAGGGTGACTTACCTGCTGCCCCGCCGCCCCGTGAGGGAGGGTGGAGTGGGGAAGTGACACGCAGCACACTGGCACAGCTGCCGCTGTTGGCTATATCCAGGCCCAACCTGATTATTTAAAGAGCTCAAAAATATGCTTTCATAGCTCAGGAGCAGCGTGGCTGGCTGATTCATCAACACGTGGGTGTGGGTGTGCATTTTCCTTCCCTGTCAACGGTGTATTGCAGCCAGCATGGCCTGTGTATGTTTAATCTGAGCCTCAGTCCCCCCTCTTGCGCCACACAGATCTTCAGGGATGTGACTTGCCTGATGGGTCCGCAGCTTAATTCCAGACCCCCCTCACCAGGGGCAGCACACACATGTACACAGGCAGGCACACACACACACACACATACATACATACACAAACAAACAGTCTGACTGCTTTTGAGGTAGAGCACCTTTTGATGTTAATGCAGCAGACTGGAATGTAATAGCTGGGGCTATGGGGAGTAGTCTCTGAATCCCTCTATCCCTCCACCCCAGGGACTGGGAGAGATAACTGGGAATAAATAGTATCTGGGGCTCTGTCTGAGAACTGAGACTACCATGAGAGGAAAGCTGGCTTTCTTAACAAGTATAAGAGTATTTCACCCCTGTAATCTTCCACAGACGAGGGGAGAATGACTCTTTAGTAGTTACTTTTTAAATATCTCTCCGATGCTCCAGAGCATTGAACACTGTGAACGAGTCTTAGCCCTGTGTGACTGTTGATGGTATGTTGCCCTGTGAAAGTACAGTAGTACAATGCCAGGTGCTGTGGAGTCGTCATCAAGACCTCGCTCTGCCCCTGCTAGCGGCGCCTTCAGTGAGGAATAACAATACAACCCTCTGCAGAGAATAATAATAGATAGCACCACAGCTCACCCATACAGTCAGTCCTTGCACTAGCCTGTGGTACCACCTCCACCATCAAGTTGCACATATTTTATTTTCAACATATCACGTTCAGTACGCTTCTTCTGTTTTGTTTATCTGCCTTTGTTATTATCATTAAACTCACCTTCTGCACCTGCTTCCTGACTTCCAGCGTAATTGTTACAGAATACTGCCTCACGATATGGAAGCAGCAGAAGAGAAAGACCTCTCCTAGACGGTTGGCGAACAGGGACACCTACACCTCTCGGGTGTGGCTATGGATGAGGTCCTCCGCATCCTCCACCGCCTTGACACCACCCGAGAGGATTCATCTCTAACTAGCGGAGGGCCTCCTACCACGAGTCGTCCCAGCAAGCTGCCCCGCAGCCTACCCAGCAGTCCAACCAGGTCAGCGATGCCCGACTGTCCCTACCGGACAAGTATGACGGTACTCCATCCAAATGCCGTGGCTTCCTACTCCAGCGTTCTCTCTATTTCGCCCATCAGACGGGAGCCCCCACCACCGAGAGGTCCAAGGTTGCCATGGTCATTTCCCTGCTGAGCGGGCGGTCATTAGAGTGGGATTCGGCCATCTGGGAGAGAGGTGAGGGCAGAGAGGGAGGTGAGCGACTATTCCAACTCCGGCAGGGTGCCCAGACCTACCACCTCACCTTCCAGACCGTGTCAGCTTCCAGCGAATGGAATGAGCTGGCGCTCCGCACCCTATTCTGAAGAGGATTGCGCGAGGAGGCCCTGACGCAGTTGGGGTGCCAGGATGACAACCTTTCCTTGGACACGCTCATCGCGATGGCCATCCGTCTGGCCTCTCGGCCTCCTCCTTTGGCCGTCCTGAGGCAGAGCCTGAACCCATGGAGGTAGGGGTCACACAGCTGGGGCTCTGTTCCTATTGCGGCCAGGAGGGGCACCAGCTTCAGGGGAGTCCGGTGCATCCCAACCCGGAGTCCACATGGGGAGAGAGGTGTGATCATCCGTCTCCCGGGGTAGGCGTGAGTATTCCATCATCATCGCTTTCCACCAAACCGTTCCTGGTTTCCATTTCACTGGCTGGCTGTCCCCCATGTGATGTCTCTACAGCTCTAGTGGACTCCTGTGCCGCGGGGAATTTCATCGACCAGGCCCTCGCCTCCTCCCTGAACATCACCTCGTACCCGCTGTCCTCTCTTTTTCCGGTCCAAGCCCTGGATAATTGACCATTGGGATCTGGCACAATCACGCACATCACCCTCACCATGGGACCCATGCACCAAGAAAGCCTTCCCTTCCTCATCATCACCGCACCCATACACAAAGTTATCCTCGGCCTCCCCACCATCTCCTGGTCGAGGATGAAAATCACCGGGCACCCAGATGCTGGAAGACCTGCTTTACCTTACCCTGTGGTTCCACGTCGGTTGAGAGTCCTGTGGTTGCCCTCCAGCCCGACATCCATGAGGTTTACCAGGATCTCCGGGAGGTTTACTCCAAGACCCGCGCCACCTGTCACCCTCCTCATCGCCCTTGGGACTGTGCCATCGACCTGCTTCCAGGCTCTGTGCCTCTGCGCAGCCGCATATACCCCCTGTCGGTGGCTGAAACCATGACCATGGAGGAGTACATCCAGGAGACTCTCCAACAGGGTTTCATCCGAAGGCTTCTTCTTCGTGGCCAAGAAGGATGGAGGTCTACCTCCATGCATCGATTACAGAGGCCTCAATTCCATCACCACCAAGTACCGCTACCCTTTCCTGTTGGTGCCGGACGCTATCGAACAGCTCTGCGGGGCCTACAATCTGATCCACATCTGGGAGGGGTATGAATGGAAAATGGCCTTCAGCTCGATGTCTGGGAACTACGAGTACTTGGTGATGCCTTATGGATTAGCCAAGGCGCTCGGTGTTCCAGGCATTTGTGAACGAGGTGTTCCGGGACATGCTTGGGCGCCAGGTTGTCGTGTATATCGACGACATCCTGGTCTACCCAGCCACCTTGGAGGATCACATCCGAGTAGTCCTGGGATGCCTCCTGGAGAACCGCTTGTATGTGAACACGGAGAAGTGCCAGTTCCATCAGGTCACTGTCTCCTTCTTGGGATACCAGATCAGCCCGCAGGGAGTGATGATGGATGAGAGGAAGTTTGAGGCAGTCAGGTCATGGCCAGTCCCAACCACCGTAAAGGGGCTACAAGTTTTTTGGGGTTTGCCAACTTCTACCGCCGCTTCATTACAAACTTCAGCTCCACCGCCTCTCCTCTTACCTCTCTCCTCAAGGGTGGTCCCCGTAAGTTGGTGTGGAGTCCTGCAGCCGATGAGGCCTTCCGCCTACTGAAGGGGCGTTTCACCTGTCTACTGCTATGATGTCGGTGACCGGGAGCTCCTGGTGGTGAAGTTGGCATTAGAGGAGTGGAGACACTGGCTGGAGGGCGCCAAGGACCCATTTCTCATCCTCACTGACCATTGAAACCTGAAGTACATACGAACAGCGAATGGCTGAACCCGCACCAAGCAAGGTGGGACCTTTTCTTCACTAGATTCAACTTCACCCTGTCATATCGCCCAGGTTCAAAGAACATCAAAACCGATGCCCTGTCCCGTCTCCACGATTCAGGAGAGGTTCCTGTCCTGAGTGCGCCCATCATTCCGCCCTCCCGAATCATTTCCCCTGTGCTTTGGGACGTAGACGTGGACATCCGCCAGGCTCTGGAGAGGGAACCCACGCCTGCTACCTGCCCACCGGAGCGCACCTATGTCCGCATTGGGGTAAGGAATCGGCTGTTGACACATCCCTCGCCGCTGGACACCCAGGTATCACCCGCACCATTTAATCCATCTACGCTAAGTACTGGTGGCCCACCTTGGCACAGGATGTCGCTCGGTATGTCAACTCACACCAAATCTCCCTGGCACGCTCCAGCAGGGAAACTCCTTCCCTTCCCATGCCTCAGCGGCCTTGGTCCCATCTGTCCATAGATTTCGCTACTGATCTCCCCGTCTGATGGTTTCACCGCTATTATGGTTGTTGTGGACATTGTGATGTCACGAGAGGCTGTGTCCTGGAGGGACGTTACATCCCCCTGAGGTGGCTGCAAACCCAGACAGCTATGGCTCCATCTGCTGGTATGGTCGGGAACTCCACCCCTCTATGGCCAATCTTCCCACGCAGCTGAAACAAATGAGGAGCTGATGAGCTGAAGGTTTGGGAAGGGAAGAGACACAGTCTCCAACCTGGGCTCTCTGGAGGACAAGAGTGCTGCACGTCCACTTCCATGAGGAATATAAGGATTTGGAGACACTTACCTTTGGGAAATACTCACCTTTGGATATATGCACCTGTGGAAATACGTGAGAGACATTTGGAAGGACTTTTTGCTGGGTTGGCCACTAGCTGCAACGTGGACTACAGTAAGGCTGGGGAAAAGTTATCTGAGCGAGTGAGAATTATGATTTTGGATGTGGAAGAGACATCCCTGAACTGTTAACCCTTAAAGAGCCACAAGAGAACAGAATTTTGTTATATTTTCGTTAATTTCCCAAGACCTATAATAAAATCCTTGTTTTGTTTGAACCTTGTCTCCTTGCACTACTTGAGCAATCCCGCTGAAAGCTGTGTAGCCTCTCGTGACGTCACAGATGGTGGAGAATACGGGCACGCTCAAGCGTTAATAGTGCATGTCAGAGGAGGATACCGAAGGTTTGATCACCCAGTTTTCCAAGTTGGCCGTAGGCTCCCCGCCGACTGAAATGGAGGACATATTGAAAGCCCTTGTTGCTGGCCAGCAAGCCCAGATGCAAGCAAACGTGGCTCTCTTGGAGGAGCAAAAGAAAGCCAACCTTCTGAAGGCAGAGGAATTGCAGTTGCAGAGACAGAGGGTTGTCCAAAATACCCGCCCAATAAAGGCAAGTGACTTTATATCTAAGATGGGAGCTACCGATGACATTGAGGCATACCTGCATGCATTTGAGGCCACGGCCACTAGGGAAGCCTGGCCCAAGCAACAGTGGGTTGGTCTGTTAGCCCCCTTTCTAACCGGGGAATCGCTGAATGCTGTCCGGGACCTGGGCCCTGACCAGGTTACTGACTATGATGCCCTGAAGTCTGAGATCCTCAGCAGATATGGACTCACAAAGTTTGGTATGGCCCAGCGCTTTCACAGCTGGACCTTCCAACCAGACCAACCTCCTCGGGCGCAGATGCATGAACTTGTCCGAATCGCAAGGAAATGGCTGGATCCGCAGAGGAATACAGCAGCGGCGGTAGTGGAGGCCGTTGTGGTGGATCGTTACCTACGCGCCCCTGCCTTATGAGGCAAAACGGGTCATCAGTCAACAGGCCTTGACCACGGCTGATCTGACCGTGGAAGCTGTGGAAAAGTACCAGGCCACAGCGGAGATGCTGAATGCTTCCCGAAAAGACCCCAGGAGTGCGGCCCCACCACAAATGGGAAGAACCCGTCCAAAGGACCCCAAGGTCTCGAACCCAGCCACGTCAGGACTTATCCCGGCTCCAGGGGGAGCCAGAAACCAGGCGGGTCCAAGAAGAGTACACCAGGAGGGGGAAACTCGACAGTGTTACCGGTGTGGGGAGATGGGACATATTTCCTGGCAGTGTGGGGAAACCAGCCGATGAACCTATGCCCACTGCGGAGTCCTCCAGCTCAGCACCCACACACCGTTTTGCCTCGCTCTTGGGAGTCGTAGATGGCGGCCCAGATCGACCCCCCCACCTGCCCGGTAACTGTGAATCACCATGATGTGGAGGCCTTACTGGATTCTGGTAGCCGGGCCACCCTGGTGCGTAAGGATTTGGTGGGCCCAACGTGTCTGACCCCGGGGAAAGTCCTCCCAGTTTCCTGTGTCCATGGGGACACCAGAGAATACCCCATTACTGAACTTACAATGACCAGCACACGGGGAACCATACACACGACGGCGGGGGTGGTTGATTCCCTCCCCGTCCCTGTCCTAATTGGACGAGACTGCCCAGCCTTTTACCCACTCTGGAGAGAGTCTCAGGAGAGGGATAACCCGAGTACCTCGGAAACGGAGAGGCAAGACTCATCCTGGGAAGGCTCCGGTGCAATCCTCCGAGTTACTCACTCCCGCCCGGGCTCTGATAGGGAGGGCAGGTGCCCAGACCGACACAGAGACGGAGCTACAGAATCTGGACAAAGAACTGTCTGGTCTGAAGGGGACCGCTGAGAGGTATCGTTTGTTAAAGCAACAGTTAGACATGAAGACAGAAGAGTTAGATATCCTCCAGGCTAAACTCCAACAGAGCTCCTTCCCTAAGCAACAGGAGGAGCTGGAGAGGCTGCGCAGGACCATCGAGGAGTGTGAGGAGACCCTGCGCAGTAGTAAGGAGGTCCAGAAGAAGGCAGAGGAGAAGTACAAGGTGTTGGAGAACAAGATGAAGAATGCGGAGGCAGAGAGAGAGAAGGAACTGAAAGCTGCTCAACAGAAGCTAAACTCTGCTAAAACCAAGGCTGATGCGTTCAGTAAGAAACTCAAGGAGAGACAACAGGAGGCTGAGTCCCTGGTCCTAGAGTTGGAGGAGTTGAAGAGAGAGTAGTCTGGCAAGCACCACGGCAATGCGGGACGCCCTCTCCCGGCGTGATGCCTTCTTCGCTGCCTTTACCCCGACGAGGACGTCGGTCCCGAGGAGGGGGATGTGTGATGTCACGAGAGGCTGTGTCCTGGAGGGACGTTACATCCCCCTGAGGTGGCTGCAAACCCAGACAGCTATGGCTCCATCTGCTGGTATGGTCGGGAACTCCACCCCTCTATGGCCAATCTTCCCACGCAGCTGAAACAAATGAGGAGCTGATGAGCTGAAGGTTTGGGAAGGGAAGAGACACAGTCTCCAACCTGGGCTCTCTGGAGGACAAGAGTGCTGCACGTCCACTTCCATGAGGAATATAAGGATTTGGAGACACTTACCTTTGGGAAATACTCACCTTTGGATATATGCACCTGTGGAAATACGTGAGAGACATTTGGAAGGACTTTTTGCTGGGTTGGCCACTAGCTGCAACGTGGACTACAGTAAGGCTGGGGAAAAGTTATCTGAGCGAGTGAGAATTATGATTTTGGATGTGGAAGAGACATCCCTGAACTGTTAACCCTTAAAGAGCCACAAGAGAACAGAATTTTGTTATATTTTCGTTAATTTCCCAAGACCTATAATAAAATCCTTGTTTTGTTTGAACCTTGTCTCCTTGCACTACTTGAGCAATCCCGCTGAAAGCTGTGTAGCCTCTCGTGACGTCACAACATATTTTCAAAATCCTACCATTTTATCCCTCTCTCTGGTCTCCCTACCCCTCTCCAGGTCGCTAAGGCACAGTTCCAGCAGGTCTTCCGGCACTATGGCCTTCCAGAGGACATCGTCGCTGACCGTGGCCCCAATTCACATCGCAAGTATGGAGAGCCTTCATGGAGAAGCTGGGGGCCTGGGGGCCAGCCTCACATCTGGGTACCGGCCTCAGTCTAACAGGCAGGTGGAGAGGATCAACCAGTGGCTGGCGAGGTTCCTTAGGAGTCACTGCCAGGACCAGCAGGGGGAGTGGGCCCGGTTCCTTCCCTGGGCGGAGTACGCCCAGAACTCACTTCGTCACTCCTTCACCGGGCTGACTCCCTTCCAGTGCATCCTGGTTTATCAGCCGGCCCTGGCCCAGTGGACCCCGAGCCAGACCGAAGCCCCTGCGGTGGACGAGTGGTTTTGGTGCGCATAGGTGGTTTGGAACGCTGCCCACGTCAGGCTCCAGCGCACCGTCCGCCACCAGAACGAGCAGGAGGACCGCCACCGCAGTGCGGCTCCCGTGTTCCATCCTGGTGATCGCGTCTGGCTCTCCACCTGGAACCTCCCGCTCCGCCTACCCTGCCGGAAGCTAAGCCCCCGGTTTGTTGGGCTCTTCAAGGTCCTCCGGAGGGTCAACGAGGTAACTTATCGATTACAACTCCCCACCAACTACCGGATCTCACCCTCTTTTCATGTTTCCCTCCTCAGGCCGGTAGTTCCTGGTACCCTGGCTGGTGCCGTCCCCCGTGACACCCCTCCACCTCCCCTGGACATCGATGGGACCCCTGCCTATGTCATCAGGTCCCTACTGGACTCCCGACGTCGTGGGGGTCGGCTCCAGTACCTGGTGGACTGGGAAGGGTACGGCCCAGAGGAGCGCTGTTGGGTCCTGGTGGCCGACATCCTGGACCCAAGATCGTCCGGGATTTCCGTCACCGCCGTCCGCTCCTCGCCTTTGGGGCTGTCCTCATGGTTGGTGGCGTCGTCGGGGGGTACTGTCACACCTACCCCTGCTCCCCAGCGCTCGACGTCGCCGGTCTACTAACCACCGGTCCTGTCAACTCTCATTACGCACACCTGCTCCCCATCATTACTCACACCTGGACCTCATCATCACCTTGATTACTCTCCCTCTATTTAGCCCTCAGTAGCCTCAGTCATCAGGCAGTATTGGTTTTGGTCACGTTCAATACGCTTCTCCTGTTGCGTAAATGTTATAATACCAGTGTCTACACAATGGCTCCAACCAAATCTCACAGCGACAGACTCTATGAAGCCCCCACTGGCAAAGTCTTTCAGTTGGTCTCTCCCACATAATGTTTTTAGGTGTTGCTGCGTTGCCGCCAAGTCCAATTACCATACTTTGATGACAGCGTGCTCTTTCATTGAGTGGCTTTGGGACAGGTTCTATCTGAACTGTGGCAGAGAGTCAGACATTTACAACCACACACTCAATACTTCACAGAACTGCCACACTGTAACATTTGGTCTCTTAAGAGCTATGCTGCACCAACAACTCTAAGATAACAGTACAATGCTTCCGTCAGTGTAAATAAACACTGTATTTCAAAGCAGTTACATCGGGTCAGCTAGCAGGACATGAGTAAAGTTGTAGACCACTCCGGAATCGCATAAAGTAGGGCACCAACCCCACCCTTTCCCCTGTGTCCAGCCAAGGGGAACCTAGCTTTAAGGTCCCCCAAGGACATCCACTAGAAGAGCATCAAAACTGGGCCTCTTCTCTGTTTTCTCTTGGGGCTGGATGTTTCTGTGGCCTTCGTGTATGTGTGTGTGTATGTCTGAGTATGTACAGTCGTGGTCAAAAGTTTTGAGAATGACACAAGTATTGGTCTTCACAAAGTTTGCTGCTTCAGTGTTTAGATATTTTTGTCAGATGTTACTATGGTATACTGAAGTATAATTACAAGCATTCCATACGTGTCAACGGCTTTTATTGACAATTACATTATGTTTATGCAAAGAGTCAATATTTGCAGTGTTGACCCTTCTTTTTCAAGACCTCTGCAATCCTCCCTGGCACGCTGTCAATTAACTTCTGGGTCACATCCTGACTGATGGCAGCCCATTCTTGCATAATCAATGCTTGGAGTTTGTCAGAATTTGTTCTCAATGGGATTAAGGTCTGGGGAGTTTCCTGGCAATGGACCCAACATTTCGATGTTTTGTTCCCCAAGCCACTTAGTTATCACTTTTGCCTTATGGCAAGGTGCTCCATCATGCTGGAAAAGGCATTGGTCGTCATCAAACTGTTCTTGGATGGTTGGGAGAAGTTGCTCTCGGAGGATGTATTGGTACCATTCTTTATTCATGGTTGTGTTCTTAGGCAAAATTGTGAGTGAGCCCACTCCCTTGGCTGAAAAGCAACCCCACACATGAATGGTCTCAGGATGCTTTACTGTTGGCATGACACAGGACTGATGGTAGCGCTTGATGATCCGATAAATGGTTGATTTAGGTGCAATCTTACTAGCAGCAATATCCTTGCCTGTGAAGGCCTTTTTGTGCAAAGCAATGATGACGGCACGTGTTTCCTTGCAGGTAACCATGGTTAACAGAGAAAGAACAATGATTTCAAGCACCACCCTCTTTTTAAAGCTAGACAGAGTGATCTCCAGCCTTGTCCTCATCAACACTCTCACCTGTGTTAGGGGTTAGGGTTAAGTTTAGGAGTTAGGTTAAAATGTTAGGGTTAGTTAAAAGGGTTAAGGTTAGGGGAAAGGTTAGCTAACATGCTAAGTAGTTGCGAAGTAGCTAAAAAGTAGTTGAAAAGTAAGTAACCACCTGTCTTATGTAACCATACCAAACTTAATATATCATACTAATTTGAGTTCCCTGATTTAGTTTTCTATGTTACGTCTAGACTAAGAGACCAGGTTGTCTCTCCGCCCATGCTCCACTGCTTCAGCCATTTATCTTTCTTTGTGGAATCGGACTACTTCTCTCTGGTAACCTCTCCATCAGTGCAGAGCATGGCGGCTCTATCAGGTTATTTGTCCACTGTTCTCTTTACTGCTTCAGCTTGGTCCATGGAATTACTCATTGTAACAGTGGAACAATGGAAATCAATAACAGAAATGCATCAATTGACCAATTTAATTCATATCTGTAAGAAATCTGTCACGGTTTCGGCCGAGGCTGCTCCTCCTCCTTGTTCGGGCAGGCTTCGGCGGTCGTCGTCTCCGAAGTACTAGCTGCCACCGTTCTATGTTTCGATGTTTGTTTGGTTTTGTCTGTTTTGTTACACCTGTTCCTTGTTAGTGTTAATTATGCGTCCTATAATTTCTCTTGGGTTTTGTCATGTGTTGTGTGTAATTGTTTGTTGTCACGTTGATGTGCTAGTTCGTTTATGTTCTCTCTGTGTTTGTAGAGAGTTCCGCACTTGTTGTGCCTTTGGTTTTTGCACTTTACCGAGTTGCGTAAAGTTCGCTTGCCTGCCTGGTTGCATGTAGCCGTGTTTGGCTTGTTCTTTTTGTCTTCACTAAAGACGTCAGTACGAAGCCTCTGTGTGTCCTGCGCTTGATTCCACACCACATTTACACTCAACCTTGACAGAATTACACACCTTCCACCATGGAATCAGCAGGAGCAGCCGCACCTACCGAGATTATCGAGGAGCGCCTTCGTGGACAGGAGGACAGGATCAACCAGATCGGGCACGCTCTGGATAGAGTTATGAACACCCTCCATCGATGGGAGACCAGCGGGGTACCCACGCCCCCACCTACCACACCATCACCATCGGTCAGTCCACCTGTCCAACTTCCGGAACCCAGTGGGATTCGGCTCTCGCTCCCGAGGGCGTACGACGGCACCGCTGCCGGGTGTCAGGGTTTCCTGCTGCAAGTCGAACTCTACCTCGCCACCGTACACCCGGCGCCCTCGGGACACGAGAGCGTTTCCGCCCTCATCTCCTGTCTTACCGGCAAGGCGTTGGAGTGGGCCAACGCCGAATGGAGGAGAATAGACGCCGCAACAATCACCTATGCGGAGTTCTCCAGCCGCTTCCGGGCAGTGTTCGACCATCCACCTGAGAGGAAGGCGGCGGGGGAGCGTCTATTCTACCTCCGGCAGGGGATGAGGAGCGCTCAGGAGTTTGCACTGGAGTTCCGGACTCTAGCGGCAGATGCAGGGTGGAATGAGCGGGCTCTCATAGATCACTTCCGCTGCAGCCTCCGGGAGGACGTCCGTAGAGAGTTGGCGTGCAGGGACACCACGCTTACGTTTGACCAATTGGTTGACATGGCCATTCGGCTAGACACCCTGCTCGCCACCCGCGGGCGTCTCGGGTGGGGGTCTCCCATTCCACCCTCCAGCACCTCCGAGCCGAGTCCTATGGAGCTCGGTGGTGCTGGCGCTAGAGAACGGAGGAGAAGGAGTCCGAGGGGGGCCGTCCCCTGCACCAACTGTGGCCGTGGAGGGCACACCGCGGCTAGGTGCTGGGGAGGGTCTCCTGGAGGAAGAGACGGCAGGCCACACATTGGGGAGTCCTCCCAGGTGAGTAGGCGCCCCACTTACCCAGAGCTTTCTGTCGTGCACATAACCATACCTGTTTGTTTTCCACAGGTTGCACCTCGTTCTCAGCATAAGGCGCTAGTAGATTCAGGCGCAGCTGGGAATTTTGTAGATCGTACATTTTGTGTAGAGTTAGGGATCCCTCTCCTTCCGGTTAATAATCCCTTCCCTGTACATGCCCTAGATAGCCGTCCGTTAGGATCCGGGTTGATTAGGGAGGTCACAGTGCCACTTAGGATGGAGACGCAGGGGGGTCATGAGGAGACGATTCAGCTCTATCTGATCGACTCCCATGCGTGTCCGGTGGTGCTGGGGCTTCCCTGGTTGATTACTCATGATCCTACTATTTCGTGGCGAGAGAGAGCTCTTAAGGGGTGGTCTGCCCAGTGTGTGGGGCTATGTCTGGGTGTTTCCGTAGGGGCGACCTCGGTGGAGAGTCCAAACCAAATGCCCGCAATGCACGTTCCCCCCGAGTATGAGGAATTAGCACTCGTGTTTAGCAAGGCGAGGGCGGCGCGATTGCCACCTCATAGACAGGGGGATTGTGCGATAGACCTCCAGGCAGGAGCTGCGCTCCCGCGGAGCCATGTGTATCCTTTGTCACAAGAGGAGAAGAGGGCGATGGAGACATACATTGCCGAGTCTCTGAGACAGGGATACATACGGCCCTCCACTTCCCCTGCGTCCTCGAGCTTCTTTTTTGTGAAGAAAAAGGATGGAGATTTGCGCCCGTGTATTGATTACCGCGGTCTCAATCAGATTACTGTAAAATATAGTTATCCACTCCCTCTGATTGCGACTATGACGGAGTCATTACACGGGGCACGGTTCTTCACAAAATTGGACCTCAGGAGCGCATACAACTTGGTGCGCATTAGAGAGGGCGATGAATGGAAGACAGCATTTAGTACTACCTCGGGTCATTACGAGTATCTCGTCATGCCATACGGGTTAATGAATGCTCCATCAGTCTTCCAATCCTTTGTGGATGAGATTTTCCGGGACATGCAGGGGCAGGGAGTAGTCGTGAACATAGACGATATTCTGGTGTACAGTTCTACCAGAGCCGAGCATGTAGCCCTGGTGCGCCGAGTGTTGAGGAGGCTGTTGGAGCATGACCTGTATGTCAAGGCAGAGAAATGTCTGTTCTTCCAGGAGTCGGTCTCCTTTTTGGGTTATCAGTTGTCTGCGTCAGGGGTGAAGATGGAGGTTGACCGTGTGTCAGCCGTGCGTAATTGGCAAACCCCAACCACGGTTAAAGAGGTGCAGCAGTTCTTGGGGTTTGCGAATTACTACCGGAGGTTTATCCGGGGTTTTGGACAGGTGGCAGCTCCCATAACGTCCCTTCTGAAGGGGGGTCCGGTGCGCTTGCGGTGGTCAGCTGAGACGAACAGGGCTTTTGGGAGACTGAAGGACCTGTTTACTTCGGCTCCGGTGCTGGCGCACCCGGATCACGCTTTACCATTCCAAGTGGAGGTGGACGCGTCAGAAGCCGGTATCGGGGCCGTTCTCTCGCAACGGTCCGGCACACCACCCCTGTGCTTTTTATTCGAAAAAGCTCAGTCTGGCGGAGCGAAATTATGACGTAGGGGACAGGGAGCTGTTAGCCGTGGTACAAGCCCTAAAGGTGTGGAGGCATTGGCTTGAGGGGGCTCAACACCCTTTTCTCATTTTGACTGACCACCGTAACCTGGAATACGGCAGGTAGCTTAGTGGTTAAGAGCGTAGTGCCAGTAACCGAAAGGTCGCTGGTTCTAATCCCCGAGCCGACTAGGTGAAAAATCTGTCGATGTGCCCTTGAGCAAGGCACTTAACCGTAATTGCTCCTGTAAGTCGCTCTGGATAAGAGCGTCTGCTAAATAACTAAAATGTAAATGTAAATGAATACATTCGGGCAGCTAGGAGACTAAATCCTCGCCAGACTCGGTGGACTATGTTCCTAGCCCGGTTCGTGTTTAAGATCACATACATCCCTGGGTCCCAGAACGGAAAGGCAGACGCCCTGTCTCGGCGGTATGACACAGAGGAGAGGTCCGTTGAGCCCACTCCCATACTACCGAAGTCTTGTCTGGTGGCACCGGTGGTATGGGAGGTCGATACGGAGATCGAGCGGGCGTTACGCACCGACCCTAGCCCTCCACGGTGGGTCGGACGTACGTTCGGCTCGAGGTTCGGGATCGACTCATTTATTGGACTCACACGTCACCCTCCTCTGGGCATCCAGGTATTGGCCGGACAGTGCACTGCCTTAGCACAAAGTACTGGTGGCCAACGTTAGCCAGGGATGTGAGGGTTTATGTCTCCTCCTGCTCGGTGTGTGCCCAGTGTAAGGCGCCCAGACACTTGCCCAGGGGTAAGTTACAACCCCTGCCCGTTCCACAACGACCCTGGTCTCACCTCTCGGTGGATTTTGTTACAGACCTTCCCCCCTCACAGGGGAATACCACCATCCTGGTCGTTGTGGATCGGTTCTCGAAGGCCTGTCGTCTCCTTCCCATGCCGGGTCTTCCTACTGCCCTACAGACCGCTGAGGCACTATTCACCCACGTCTTCCGGCATTATGGGGTACCCGAGGATATAGTGTCTGATCGAGGCCCCCAGTTTACATCCAGAGTCTGGAGAGCGTTCATGGAGCGTTTGGGGGTTTCGGTGAGCCTTACCTCGGGTTACCACCCGGAGAGCAATGGGCAGGTCGAACGTGTAAACCAGGATGTGGGTAGGTTTCTGAGGTCGTATTGCCAGGGCCGGCCGGAGGAGTGGGTGAGGTATGTTCCCTGGGCCGAGATGGCACAGAACTCTCTCCGCCACTCCTCCACTAAACTAACTCCTTTCCAGTGTGTGTTAGGATACCAGCCGGCTCTGGCACCTTGGCATCAGAGCCAGATCGAGGCCCCTGCGGTGGATGAGTGGGTGCGGCACTCGGAGGAGACGTGGAACGCTGCACATGTCCATCTGCAGCGGGCCATCCGTCGACATAAGACGAGCGCCGATCTCCACCGCAGTGAGGGGCCGGTGTACGCACCTGGAGATCGAGTCTGGCTCTCGACCAGAAACCTACCTCTCCGCCTGCCCTGCCGGAAGCTGGGTCGGCGGTTTGTGGGGCCTTTTAAGGTCCTGAGGAGATTGAACGAGGTGTGTTACAGGTTACAACTGCCAATTGATTACAAGAATATTAACCCCTCGTTCCATGTGTCTCTCCTCAGGCCGGTGGTAGCTGGTCCACTCCAGGACTATGAGATAGAAGAGACTCCTCCGCCCCCACTGGACATCGAGGGGGCTCCGGCGTACACTGTTCGGTCCATCCTGGATTCGAGACGCCGGATGGGGGGTCTCCAATATCTCGTGGAGTGAGAGGGGTACGGCCCGGAGGAGCGGTGCTGGGTGCTGAGGAGGGACATCCTAGACCCGTCTCTTCTGACCGAGTTCCATCGTGGTCATCCTACGCGCCCTGCTCCGCGTCTTCCTGTTCGTCCTCGAGGCCGGGGTCGGCGCACGGCTGGAGCCGCGCGTCAAGGGGGGGGGGTACTGTCACGGTTTCGGCCGAGGCTGCTCCTCCTCCTTGTTCGGGCAGGCTTCGGCGGTCGTCGTCTCCGGAGTACTAGCTGTCACCGTTCTATGTTTCGATGTTTGTTTGATTTTGTCTGTTTTGGTACACCTGTTCGTTGTTAGTGTTAATTATGCGTCCTATAAGTTCTCTTGGGTTTTGTCATGTGTTGTGTGTAATTGTTCGTTGTCACGTTGATGTGCTAGTTCGTTTATGTTCTCTCTGTGTTTGTAGAGAGTTCCGCACTTGTTGTGCCTTTGGTTTTTGCACTTTACCGAGTTGCGTAAAGTTCGCTTGCCTGCCTGGTTGCATGTAGCCGTGTTTGGCTTGTTCTTTTTGTCTTCACTAAAGACGTCAGTACGAAGCCTCTGTGTGTCCTGCGCTTGATTCCACACCACATCTACACTCAACCTTGACAAAATCAACTATTCTGCAGCATTGTCTATTTTTTATGGTCAGTAATATCATTCCCCAACAATGGGCTTTGTGGCAGATGCACCCATTATCAATATTAATGGTGTAGAGGCACCCTCTATCAATCTCTAAGGTCCACTATAAAATAGGCACCACTAAGTAGGTATTTCGGACGAAACGTGAAGAAATCCGGTGGAGGTAGTTGAATAACACTGGGCTGTGAATGGAGCAGAGATGGATGGAAAGGTAGGGGGGTTAGGAGTTGAGGAGGATGGGATGGAGTGTAGTGGTGGAGTGGAAAAGGGTGGCGGTAGAGTAGTAAGAGTAAAGGTTAAGAAGAAGAGGAAGCCTGAGAAGCCTTTGCAGGTCTTGTCAGAGGAGAGTAATGATGAGCGAGGTTCAAGGTGTTGGTGAAATTTAAGGACAAAGGTGGTTTCACGGCAGTGAGTCCGATTGTGTTGACTAGGGATTTGGAGAGTAATAATAATAATAATATGCCATTTAGCAGACGCTTTTATCCAAAGCGACTTACAGTCATGCGTGCATACATTTTTTGTGTATGGGTGGTCCCGGGGATTGAACCCACTACCTTGGCGTTACAAGCGCCGTGCTCTACCAGCTGAGCTACAGAGGACCACATAAAGAAGGAGAAGTTGTGTCTGCTAAAGTTCTTCGTGATGGAAGTTTGGTGGTGGTGTGTTTCAATGCTAAACAGTATGAAATGGCAGTGGGTGAAGGGAGTTATTACAGGAGTTCCAGAAATTGTTAACATGAAAGAAAAAAAAGGACCACTTAAAGGGAAGCTCTCTTATTGAGGCAAAGCACCTCCAGATGACAGTGCTACAACATTTTGAGGGTCTGGTACTACCAGAAAAAGTTAGGATTGGGTATATGAGTGACTGTGCGAGTATGTTCCTGTATGTTCCTAAACCATTGTGTTGCTATAACTGTCAAAGCTTTGGGCGCTTTGCGGCGGTGTGCAAAGGCAAAAGGAGATGGGCGAAGTATGGGGGAGAACATGCAAATGGGGAATGTGGAGACGAGGTCCAGTTAAAGTGCTGTAACTGTAGGGGCGCTCAAAGTGTGGCGTACAGTGGGGAAAAAAGTATTTAGTCAGCCACCAATTGTGCAAGTTCTCCCACTTAAAAAGATGAAAGGCCTGTAATTTTCATCATAGGTACACGTCAACTATGACAGAAAAAAATGATTTTTTTTCTCCAGAAAATCACATTGTAGGATTTTTAATGAATTTATTTGCAAATTATGGTGGAAAATAAGTATTTGGTCATCTACAAACAAGCAAGGTTTCTGGCTCTCACAGACCTGTAACTTCTTCTTTAAGAGGCTCCTCTGTCCTCCACTCGTTACCTGTATTAATGGCACTTGTTTGAACTTGTTATCAGTATAAAAGACACCTGTCCACAACCTCAAACAGTCACACTCCAAACTCCACTATGGCCAAGACCAAAGAGCTGTCAAAGGACACCAGAAACAAAATTGTAGACCTGCACCAGGCTGGGAAGACTGAATCTGCAATAGGTAAGCAGCTTGGTTTGAAGAAATCAACTGTGGGAGCAATTATTAGGAAATGGAAGACATACAAGACCACTGATAATCTCCCTCGATCTGGGGCTCCACGCAAGATCTCACCCCGTGGGGTCAAAATGATCACAAGAACGGTGAGCAAAAATCCCAGAACCACACGGGGGGACCTAGTGAATGACCTGCAGAGAGCTGGGACCAAAGTAACAAAGCCTACCATCAGTAACACACTACGCCGCCAGGGACTCAAATCCTGCAGTGCCAGACGTGTCCCCCTGCTTAAGCCAGTACATGTCCAGGCCTGTCTGAAGTTTGCTAGAGTGCATTTGGATGATCCAGAAGAGGATTGGGAGAATGTCATATGGTCAGATGAAACCAAAATATAACTTTTTGGTAAAAACTCAACTCGTCGTGTTTGGAGGACAAAGAATGCTGAGTTGCATCCAAAGAACACCATACCTACTGTGAAGCATGGGGGTGGAAACATCATGCTTTGGGGCTGTTTTTCTGCAAAGGGACCAGGACGACTGATCCGTGTAAAGGAAAGAATGAATGGGGCCATGTATCGTGAGATTTTGAGTGAAAACCTCCTTCCATCAGCAAGGGCATTGAAGATGAAACGTGGCTGGGTCTTTCAGCATGACAATGATCCCAAACACACCGCCCGGGCAACGAAGGAGTGGCTTCGTAAGAAGCATTTCAAGGTCCTGGAGTGGCCTAGCCAGTCTCCAGATCTCAACCCCATAGAAAATCTTTGGAGGGAGTTGAAAGTCTGTGTTGCCCAGCGACAGCCCCAAAACATCACTGCTCTAGAGGAGATCTGCATGGAGGAATGGGCCAAAATACCAGCAACAGTGTGTGAAAACCTTGTGAAGACTTACAAAAAACGTTTGACCTGTGTCATTGCCAACAAAAGGTATATAACAAAGTATTGAGAAACTTTTGTTATTGACCAAATACTTATTTTCCACCATATAATTTGCAAATAAATTCATAAAAAATCCTACAATGTGATTTTCTGGATATTTTTTTCTCATTTTGTCTGTCATAGTTGACGTGTACCTATGATGAAAATTACAGGCCTCTCTCATCTTTTTAAGTGGGAGAACTTGCACAATTGGTGGCTGACTAAATACTTTTTTTCCCCCACTGTATGGGGGTTGTTCAGCAGTGGAGGCTCCTCAGAGGACGAAGGGGAGGACCATCCTTCTCTGTGAAATGTCATTATTATTTTTTTTATAGTGAAACATTTAAAAAGTTATTATTAGATAGAGATTAAGAGTGATAGTTTAGCATTCTTTTGGATATTATTCAATTCAAATTACAGGAGATGGAGGAGGTATATTATAAATTGTTTTCTTGGTTTTAGAACTTTCTTTTTGTATCCAGTTAGTGTAATTTATTTAAATTTGCCTTGCTAACTTCAGTAGCTAGCTAGCTAGCTACCAGCTCGAGTGTGCAGGTTTCTCTGCCAGAATGGTATAATGGCCAACTCAGCTGAAAATGTTGTGGACTTTTTGTTGAAGAACCCCTTTCATTCTCTGGGGTACACGGAAAAGGTGCGAATTAAAAGCGAGGGTCAACCTCTGCCTGAGATCAGTTTCATGAAGAAGGATGAAAAGGTGAGGGAGTTCAATACCAACTGGTATCAAAAGTATAGCTGGTTAACAGGGAGCCTTTCATCAAGCCGCCTGTATTGCTGGCCTTGCCTGCTTTTTGTAAAGTCTTGAGCCTGGGTCAAAAGGTGGGTACAGTGACCTGAAGAACAATGATCGTTCAGCTAAACGGCAAAACAAAAGCAGGGAGCATATAAATACCCACATCAGATTCAAGCTTCTGGGAAAAAGCTGCATCGATTATGACGAAGGTTTGCGTATTCAAACTGCGCAACACAACGAGAAAGTAAGAAGAAACAGGGATTACATTTACATTTACGTCATTTAGCAGACGCTCTTATCCAGAGCGACTTACAAATTGGTGCATTCACCTTATAGCCAGTGGGATAACCACTTTACAATATGTATATATACATTTTTTTTTTTGGGGGGGGGGTGGGGTAAGGGGGGGTAGAAGGATTACTTTATCCTATCCCAGGTATTCCTTAAAGGGATGTTCTCAATCCATTTATCAACACCACTGCGTTTTTGGGCATGCAAGAATTTGCTTTTAGAGGACACGACGAGAGGGAAAGTTCTGCCAACAAGGGCAACTACAAGGAGCTTGCAGAGGTAATTGCACGTTACGATGCTTTACTTGCTGAACATATCGAACTTTCGACTGTCTTTTCTGGGATGTCAAAAAACAATTCAGAATGATTTGATAGCTTCCATCGAATCAGCCATTAAAAGGTAGAGGTTGACACAGTGCATTTTTTCGCGTGCGCTCAAGTAGGCTTTCCACTTTCCTCCGGTATTTATTTAGCAAAGATGATAAGACATCACTCCGGACAGACACAAGCAAAAACTCATGACATAAATGTTGCAGCAGCCTAGGCTACACCTAACATTATAAATCTGACATGCTGGATGGGATGAAAACGACACTTTATAAGAGCAGCTGCATACATCCTATGCGCCCATCATAGCCCATATAAAACCTTTTTATAACTGATTAATCACGGTCATACCTTATAGGGTCCAGAGTTTTCCTAGTTAGGTTAACACATAAGGAAAAACTCCAGGCCACAGGGGGTAAAAATTGCCCCCCCACTCTGGGACCTATGGTGCCTCCAGTCTGCTTGCAGTTGTCAGTTATCGTCAGGTATGTGGATGATTAGGGCTTTATTCTGGAACGTTTCACTGCTGTGATCCCTTTTCAACACTGTTAGTAGCCCTCTCATACCCATTCCCCATAATACTGTACTATGAATGTCTTTATTAAATGCTTTAGGTTAAAATAATTACTCTTTGACGATTTTTGAAACACTCTTTGACGTCTCCGTGCGTTCCGCGCCTATACCGTGGGTCTCCCATCCTCCTCAATTTTTCCAAGTCACCAGCCTCCACTGTTGTTCAGTGATGAAAAGACAGGTGGAAGAGCAGCAGGTGAGGAGTGAGTGAAAAATCTTGTATACAGAAGCAGTGAAGGTAGTTCACGCAGAAACAATCGGGGCACCTAGAAGAGCAGGTATTCCAGGGCAGATCGGGATGCAGGTTGGGCGTGATGTAGGGAGCAGAATGGGGGAGAACACAAGACTGGTAGTAGACATGAGGAAGGTTGTTACATTTGTGACAGCAGAAGTAAATTGCATAGAAAAACTAAAATCGAAGACTAAGAAGATACAGATCCTAGTGGAGCAGGCAGTGAGGTATCTTGGGATCACAGGACTGACATGGGGAAATGTACTGGATGACCTCAATAAGATTGAGAATAAGTTCAGCCAGGAATCATATATTGGTTAATTTTCACAATGGTGTTAATCCTTCAATGGAATGGCAGAAGTTTAATGGCTAATAGGCAAAAGTTAAAACGGTTTCTTGAGGAGTTACCAGCCAAACCTGACATGATATGTCTCCAGGAGACATGGCTTAAACCTTACAAGGTGACGTTGCAGTCCATAGAGATAGGGTGGCAGGGAGAGGAGGAAGGTGTGTTACCTTTATAAAGCGGGGATCCCATATAGGTGTGTGGGATAGGGAGTTGAACAGGAGTATGTAGTGGTAGAGGTGTGGTTGGGAGGGGGGAATATGGTAATAGTGAACTTTTACAACCCGTGTAAGAGAGTAGAGTTGAAGGCCCTTGGGAATGTAGAAGGTCAAGATAGGAGATGGGTAATGTGGTGTGGGGATTTTAATGCTCATAGTACGCTCTGGGGAGGGTTACGGACTGATGTAAATGGACAAGTGTTGGAGGAGCTACTGGATTAGAAAGGGCTTGTGAGTCTTAATGACGGCCGGGGAACAAGGATTGACCCAGGAACTGGAAATGAATCTGCTCTGGATCTTACTTTGATCTCAAGTTCAATGGCTGGCAGATGTAGTTGGGAGGTTTTGGAGGAATATACAGGGGATAGTGATCACTATCCTATCATTTCTAGAATCAGTAGGAAATTGGGCAGATGGATATTTGGGAAAGTGGAGTGGGGTCAGTTTCAGGAGCTGTCTCTGGTTGATCTTAATTCAGATGTAGAAACAGTGAATGATGGAGTAAGAGGAGCAATAGTAGGGACTGGAAAGCAGGTGATTCCTATGGGTACAGGGGGGAGAAAGAGGAAAGCAGGTGATTCCTATGGGTACAGGGGGGAGAAAGAGGAAAGCAGGTGATTCCTATGGGTACAGGGGGGAGAAAGAGGAAAGCAGGTGATTCCTATGGGTACAGGGGGGAGAAAGAGGAAAGCAGGTGATTCCTATGGGTACAGGGGGGAGAAAGAGGAAAGCAGGTGATTCCTATGGGTACAGGGGGGGAGAAAGAGGAAAGCAGGTGATTCCTATGGGTACAGGGGGAGAAAGAGGAAGGCAGGTGATTCCTATGGGTACAGGGGGGAGAAAGAGGAAGGCAGGTGATTCCTATGGGTACAGGGGGGAGAAAGAGGAAAGCAGGTGATTCCTATGGGTACAGGGGGAGAAAGAGGAAAGCAGGTGATTCCTATGGGTACAGGGGGGAGAAAGAGGAAAGCAGGTGATTCCTATGGGTACAGGGGGAGAAAGAGGAAAGCAGGTGATTCCTATGGGTACAGGGGGGGAGAAAGAGGAAAGCAGGTGATTCCTATGGGTACAGGGGGGAGAAAGAGGAAAGCAGGTGATTCCTATGGGTACAGGGGGGAGAAAGAGGAAAGCAGGTGATTCCTATGGGTACAGGGGGAGAAAGAGGAAGGCAGGTGATTCCTATGGGTACAGGGGGGAGAAAGAGGAAAGCAGGTGATTCCTATGGGTACAGGGGGGAGAAAGAGGAAAGCAGGTGATTCCTATGGGTACAGGGGGGAGAAAGAGGAAAGCAGGTGATTCCTATGGGTACAGGTGGGAGAAAGAGGAAAGCAGGTGATTCCTATGGGTACAGGGGGGAGAAAGAGGAAGGCAGGTGATTGCTATGGGTACAGGGGGGAGAAAGAGGAAAGCAGGTGATTCCTATGGGTACAGGGGGAGAAAGAGGAAAGCAGGTGATTCCTATGGGTACAGGGGGAGAAAGAGGAAAGCAGGTGATTCCTATGGGTACAGGGGGGAGAAAGAGGAAGGCAGGTGATTGCTATGGGTACAGGGGGGAGAAAGAGGAAAGCAGGTGATTCCTATGGGTACAGGGGGGAGAAAGAGGAAAGCAGGTGATTCCTATGGGTACAGGGGGGAGAAAGAGGAAAGCAGGTGATTCCTATGGGTACAGGGGGGAGAAAGAGGAAGGCAGGTGATTCCTATGGGTACAGGGGGGAGAAAGAGGAAGGCAGGTGATTCCTATGGGTACAGGGGGGAGAAAGAGGACAGCAGGTGATTCCTATGGGTACAGGGGGGAGAAAGAGTAATGCAGTTCCCTGGTGGACTGAAGAGTGTAGAGAAGCAGTGAATTGTAGGAACAGGGTGTAGTGTCTAAACAGTTTATGACTTTGCTGATGTTTGCAAATGGTGTGTTAGAGGAAGTTGACTAAGCTTGAGGAAGCATCTGGAGAACATTACTATAGGGGCACCCTAAAACAGAGGAAGTCTGTTATGTGGCGTCCTGGGATTGGTCTGTGGGGGAAAACACCCATATCAGGTTACATAGGATATAAATACCTTGGTTGGGACAAAGGACGGGGAGGAACAACATATTAGAGATTGGGAGGTTGTTCTCCGGATTTTCTGCAGAAATCTGTAAATTGACGCTGAAAGTAAAGATAAACTATTATAATCGAGGACAGTTTCAGCGGATTTCTTGTCATCACAGCATCTCAGCATCGTTCTCGACACTACAAGGGCTTTCAGAATGTTGAAAGGTCCCATAATTACCAGCACCTTATTCAGTTTAAACAAGCAAATCAAATCAAATTGTATTTGACACATACACGTGTTTAGCAGATGTTATTGCGGGTGTAGCGAAATGCTTGTGCTTCTAGCTCTGACAGTGCAGTAATATCTAACAAGTAATATCTAACAATTGGGGCGGCAGGTAGCTTAGTGGTTAAGAGCGTTGTGCCAGTAACCGAAAGGTCGCAGGTTCTAATCCCCGAGCCGACTAGGTGAAAAATCTGTTGATGTGCTCTTGAGCAAGGCACTTAACCCTAATTGCTCCTGTAAGTCGCTCTGGATAAGAGTGTCTGCTAAATGACTAAAATGTAAATTTCACAACATATACCCAATACACACAAATCTAAGTAAGGAATGGAATTAAGAATATATACAAATATGGACGAGCAATGACAGAGCGGCATGGGCTAAGGTAAAGTAGAATATTATAGATGAGTAATGCAAGATATGTAAACATAATGAAAGTGACTAGTGTTCCATTTCTTAAAGTGGCCAGTGATTTCAATAGGCAGCAGCAGCCTCTAATGTGCTAGTGATGGCTATTTAACAGTCTGATGGCCTTGAGATAGAAGCAGTTTTTCAGTCTCTCGGTCCCAGCTTTGATGCACCTGTACTGACCTCGCCTTCTGGATGATAGCGGGGTGAACAAGCAGTGGCTCGGGTGGTTGATGATCTTTTTGGCCTTCCTGTGACATCGGGTGCTGTAGATGTCCTGGAGGGTGGGTAGTTTGCCCCCGGTAATGTGTTGGGAAGACAGCACCACCCTCTGGAGAGCCCTGCGGTTTTGGGCGGTGCAGTTGCCGTACCAGGCGGTGATAAAGCCCGACAGGATGCTCTCAATTGTGCATCTGTAAAAGTTTTAGGGTTTTAGGTGCCAAGCCAAATTTCTTCAGCCTCCTCAGGTTGAAGAGGCTATGTTGCGCCTTCTTCACCACACTGTCTGCGTGGGTGGACCATTTCAGTTTGTCAGTGATGTGTACGCCAAGGAACTTGAAGCTTTCCACCTTCTCCACTGCGGACCCGTCGATGTGGACAGGGGGTGCACCCTCTGCTGTTTTCTGAAGTCCACGATCTTCTCCTTTGTTTTGTTGACGTTGAGTGAGAGGTTATTTTCCTGGCACAACACCCCCAGAGCCCTCACCTCCTCCTTGTAGGCTGTCTCGTCATTGTTGGTTATCAAACCTGCTACTGTTGTGTCATCTGCAAACTTGATGATTGAGTTGGAGGCGTGCTTGGCCACGCAGTTATGGGTGAACAGGGAGTACAGGAGGGGGCTTAGCACGCACCCTTGTGGGGCCCCAGTTTTGAGGAACAGCGAAGTGGAGATGTTGTTTCCTACCTTCACCACCTGGGGGTGGCCCGTCAGGAAGTCCAGGACCCAGTTGCACAGGGTGGGGTTCAGACCCAGGGCCTCAAGCTTAATGATGCGCTCACTAACTGTAAGTCGCTCTGGATAAGAGCGTCTGCTAAATGACTAAAATGTAAAATGTAATAGTTAAATGCGGTGGTTTGCGCTTTCAGTTTTGCATGAATGCTGCCATCTATCCACGGTTTCTGGTTAGGGTAGGTTTTAATAGTCACAGTGGGCACAACATCTCCTATACACATCCTGATAAAGTCAGTCACCGTTTCAGTGTATTCGTCTAAATTATTTTCGCAAGCTACCCAGAACATATCTCAGTCCGCGTGATTAAAACAATCTTGAAATGTGGATTCCGATTAGTCAGACCAGCGTTGTATAGTCCTTAGCACGGGTACTTCCTGTTTGAGTTTCTGCCTATAGGACGTGAGGAGCAAAATGGAGTCGTGGTCAGATTTGCCAAAAGGAGGGCGTTATAACCATCCCGGAAGATCGAATAGCAATGGTCGAGAATTTTTGCTGCCCGTGTGCAACAGTCGATATGTTGATAGAACTTCGGCAGCCTAGTCCTCAAATTTGCTTTGTTCAAATCCCCGGCTACAATAAATGCAGCCTCAGGATATGTGGTTTTCAGTTTGCAAAAAGTCCAGTGAAGTTCTTTGAGGGCCGTCGTGGTATCGGCTTGAGGGGGGGTATACACGGCCGTGACTATAACTGAGTCACAAGAGCTGCCCTCCCGTAGGGGTGGGAGGGCCAAGAGACCTGAGGTGGCAGAACGGAGTGCTCAGGTTGGGGTGTAGGGTTTGAACATAGCCTGAAGGTAGGGAGTGGCAGTTCCTCTTGCTGTTCCGTAGGTAAGCACCATGGTCTTGTAGCTTCGAATGGAAGCCAGTGGAGTGTGCAGAGGAGCGGGGTGACATGAGAGAACCTGGGAAGGTTGAAAACCAGGCAGGCTGCAGTGTTTTGGATAAGTTGCAGGGATTTGATGGTACAAGCGGGGAGCCCAGCTAACAGCGAGTTGTAGTAGTCCAGACGGGAGAGGATAAGTGCCTGGATTAGGACCTGCGCCGCTTCCTTTGTGAGGTAGGGTCGTGAATCTGCAGGAGCGGGTTACTGCTTTGATGTTTGCAGAGAACAACAGGGTGTTGTCCAGGGTCACGCCAAGGTTCTTTGCGTTCTGGGAGGGCGACACTGTGGAGTTGGCTACCGTGATGGAGAGGTCTTTGAGCAGGCAGGCCTTTCCCGGGAGGAAGAGCAGTTCTGTCTTGTCGAGGTTGAACTTGTGATATACTTTATTAGGCTAGCTAGCTAATGTTAGTTATGTTACATGGGCAAATGCGCCCTCTGGTGCTTGACAGGCAGAGCCCCACAATGAATGGAAAATGTACTTCAACCACACAACGTTACTTGTCAGCTCTAGAAAAAAAGTACACTTACCAGTGTTTAGGCAACATTACAAAATTTCTAGCCAGCTAGGTTGTTGAACATTATTTCTAACTTGCTACCTATTATTAGGCTAACACATGGGAAAATGCGCACCTGTGGTGCGTGACATGCAGAGCCCACAATGAATGGAAAATTAACTTCAACCACATAACGTTACTTGTCAGATATAAAACACTTTTATTTTATATCAATCAAATATCCATTGGTAGCCAATATTGAGAGATAGAGGTGGAATCCAGCTGTGTTTTTGCATTGTAATGCAGTGGAGCTGGCTGCACTTTTCCACCAGGTGTGAATGGAATGTTTGAAATGGAACTAAATATGACATTGGTAATAGCTAGCTATATTTAAGTAGCTGCATCCTAATATGGCGACCGGAGTACGGGCGAATGGGTGTGTCGAAAGGAGTGGGTGTATGGAAGGTGAATTTGCTAATTCAGCAGATTTGTTGCCACCGAAGACCGTTTTGTGTGGCTGATTGGGCTGCACTATGAGTTGATAGTACGCCAGCGACTGTGTTGTTGTGCTTCCTAATAGGTATCATGGTCGTGTCACCGGCGGTAGTTACGTGGCCATTTTTTTTCTCACATGATTTTATTTCAAGTAGGATGGCAGCCTACACAAGCAATAACTAATATTGATAATCATCTAGATTTCACTTTGATACATACAGTCTACTACTCAATGGGGAGGGCATGAACGGCAACAATACTGCAACAACACCGGGACACAGTGCCCTTTGCTCGTGCTTGACAAGCGCTATTGCATGGTAGCCAATATCAGGGTGACAGTAACAGTAAGCACACTCATACAACACATGAAGCAACAGTACACCCATCAGGTTACTTTTTGGTCTACCAGCCACTCAGACTTTTTACCAGCCCCCCCGAAATATTTTTTCTTTATGCAAAAGTTCTTGAAATCAATGGCGGCCATTATTTGAGCTGAAGTTAAAGAAAATATACTCAGACTTCGGGAATTAAATGTTGCCTATTCACATCTCATATGTTGCCTGACTACAATATTTTGTCTTGATACATTAATAAATACATGCTGTGTTAATTTTGGCATGTTTACCTGCCTACGTACCGTAGCTCGCAAGCCCATAATTTTACATTTACATTTTAGTCATTTAACAGACGCTCTTATCCAGAGCGACTTACAGTTAGTGAGTGCATACATTTTCATACTGCCTAGTCAATAGGGCTAACTGGCTAGCTAGCCAGAAAGCCACGAAGTATTGTTAGCTAGCTATCCACGAAGAATTTACATCTATCTTGCATAATATTAGTTTTAGATCATGTTTGCCTGTAAACTATCTAGTTAGCTACATTATTACGATTCACTTATCTAGCTCATAATTATGAAGTAAAAGGTTTGCTTTGTGTATATCTTGTTTTGTCTATTGGTGCCGTTGTCCTGGCTGGAAGAAGTTTCAGTGAATGGGGAGGTGAAGCGTGAGGTAATACAGTAGGGGGAGTGCTAGTCCTTCTCAAATGAAATGTTTTATGCGTTCTCCACAATCTCGTCCTCACAAGAACGTACTGAAGAGAACGTCGTCGGAGAATGCACTCGGAGCATGAGAGTGTGGCGCACGGTAGGACGCATATTGAGAAACACCCAAAGTCTCACTTCAGTAGACTTTCGTTTCAAGTAAATGAGACCAACTTTTATGCCTGTACGCAGCACTTCTAAAACAGAATCTTTCACTCAGCTCTTCACGTGCGCACAGCCCCCAGCCAGGCAACGTTGCAGCGCGAGGTGGCATAGGCTATATAGGATTCGTAGTGCTTTGACTGTGCGATTAATTGTAGATCTAAATTCTAAAATCTTCCCGCAGGTGGCGGGTGTTAATTTTAGGCCCTGACACCCAGCATCAATACTTTTAATAAAAAATAAAGAATTGTCTGTTCTATAACTGAAAGTACAACTCTCGCGGTACGGTAGCTCAATGTACGGTAGTTGGTAAGAAACAGAAGTAAAAAAAACACAGCTCAATCAAAACCATCGAATCTATAGCAGAGCGCTTTCGACACATCCATTCCATTCCAGACGCCCACTACTTTCCTTCCCACACACCCACTCGCCCATACTCTGGTCGCCATATTGATATGCAGCTGCCCCCTTCTCATATTGTTTGCTGCTTGCCACTCAGCTATACTAACTATGCTAGGGCCAATGTAGCTAGCCTGCTTTAGCTTTGTCCTGCTAAGGCCACATGCAAATGACCTCCTCCACCGTTGTTATTGTTCTCTCATTGCTACATCTATAGATGCAATGCTTTATTCAATGCCTAATTTCATTCATATTTATGTCTAATATTATTAATTCACCAACATTAGGGTTGGGGTCAATTCGAATTGAAGGCAGTCAATTCAGGAAGTGATTGATTGAATTTAAAACACAAAAACTTGTGAAATAAGCTTATGCTTTTCAGTTTATTGAGAAGTCATTGAAAACATGCAATTTTTTCAAGTATTGAAATGGAATTTCAGTGTATTTCTTGAATTGACTGCCTTCAATTTGAATTGACCCCAACCGTGATTAAAATACTAACTTAAAGGGTAACTCTCAACCCCAATTTCAGCCTATGCCCAACCCCTTCAAATTGTAAAGAAATGCATTCAGGTGAGAAGTTGTGGGTATGACGAATTGCTAATAAATATTAATTTTGGGGGTGGATAAATGTAGTTGTACCTGATCCCAACACATTCTCACTAAAGCATACTTACCAGAACTCCACTGGCACACTCTGCTAATAAAATGATGTGTATTGCAAGCAACTATGGTTCTGGACAGTTAGCTCACAGTGGTATGGTGCTGAGTTCCTGACATATATTGCCACTTGTGGTGTATGAACTGAGCAGGCTGGGCATGCTTATAGCCTTTGCTAGGACTTTCTAAATATGAGCATGAATCTATTATATTGTGATGTTATTATTTCTATTAATAGGATTTATTATTGTTATGATAAAAAATGTCTGACTGTTTTCCATGTTATTTGGTTAGTTCTCTTATAAAGCACCCTCATAGATATGCAATAGACCTATGGGGCTTTGAATGTGTGAGTTTTAGATTTTTGCATTTTATAAAAAATAAAAAACTGAAATATCACATTTAAATAAGTATTCAGACCCTTTAATCAGTACTTTGTTGAAGGACCTTTGGCAGCGATTATAGCCTTGAGTCTTCTTGGGTATGATGCTATAAGCTTGGCACACCTGTATTTGGGGAGTTTCTCCTATTCTTCTCTGTAGATCCTCTCAAGCTCTGTCAGATTGGATGGGGAGCATCGCTGCACCGCTATTTTCAGGTCTCTCCAGAGATGTTCAATCGGGTTCAAGTCCGGGCTCTGGTTGGGCCACTCAAGGACATTGAGACTTGTCCCGAAGCCACTCCTGCGCTGTCTTGGCTGTGTGCTTAGGGTTATTGTCCTGTTGGAAGATTAACCTTTGCCCCAGTCTGAGGTCCTGAGCGCTCTGGAGCAGGTTTTCATCAAGGATCTCTCTATACTTTGCTCCGTTAATCTTTCCCTCGATCCTGACTAGTCTCTCAGTCCCTAACGCTGAAAAACATCCCCATTGCATGATGCTACCACCACCATGCTTCACCGTAGGGATGGTGGCAGGTTTCCTCCAGACGTGACGCTTGGTATTCAGGCCAAATACTTCAATCTTGGTTTCATCAGCGGGCTATCATGTGCCTTTTACTGAGGAGTGGCTTCCGTCTGGCCAGTCTACCACAAAGGCCTGATTGGTGGAGTGCTGCAGAGATGGCTGTCCTTCTGGAAGGTTCTCCAATCTCCACAGAGGAACTCTGGAGCTCTGTCAGAGTGACCATCGGGTTCTTGGTGACCTCCCTGACCAAGGCCTTCTCCCCCGATTGCTGAGTTTGGCCGGGTGGCCAGCTCTAGGAAGAGTCTTGGAGTTTCCAAACTTCTTCCATTTAAGAATGATGGAGGCCACTGTGTTCTTGGGGACCTTCAATGCTGCAGAAATTTTTGGTACCCTTCCCCAGATCTGAGATTTGACACAATCCTGTCTCGGAACTCTACGGACAATTCCTTCCACCTCATGGCTTGGTTTTTTGCTCTGAAATGCACTGTCAACTGTGGGACCTTATATAGACAGGTGTGTGCCTTTCCAAATCATGTCCAATGAATTGACTTTACCACAGGTGGTCTCCAATGAAGTTGTAGAAACATCTCAAGGATGATCAATGGAAACAGGATGCACCTGAGCTCAATTTTGAGTCTCATAGCAAAGGGTCTGAATACTTATGTGAATAAGTTATTTCTGTTTTTTATTTTTAATACATTTGCAAAAAATTTGTAAAAACCTGTTATCACTTTGTCAATATGGGGTATTGTGTGTAGATTGATGAGGGATACTTTTTATTTAATCAATTTTAGAATAAGGCTGTAACGTAACAAAATTTTTGAAAAAGGGAAGGGGTCTGAATACTTTCCAAATGCAATGTATATAATAATCTATTGAGCTCACAAGCAACAAATTATTATATTATTATGGTGGGAGATTATAATACGGTTTTAAGTACCTCAATGGAACGTAAAGGAAATCACACTACAAACTTTCACCCTCAAGCACTTAAGGAGATCACGAATATCATGGAAACATTAGAACTAGTGGATATATTGAGGCTGAAAAACCCTGACCTAGTGAGATATACATGGAGGAGGCTTAATCAAGCTAGCCGTCTTGACTATTTCCTGGTCTCATTCTTGCTGGCATCAAAAGTAAAAAAAAATATTTTAATAGGAGACCAAATGCAATTGGACCACCATTTAATTGGCCTCCATCTAACTCTTACAGAATTTCCACGTGGACTGGGATATTGGGAACTTAATCAAAGCCTATTGGATGACAATTTGTAATTAACTAAGACACAATAATTCATAATTGACTTTTTTCTGCACAACATACAGTAGGTACAGCAGATTCCCTTATTGTATGGGCCATTCAATACAATAGTCATCATTAAAACAAAAGCAGTTTTAGGTCAAAAGAGATTAATAAAGGAAATAGAGGAAATAACAGTGCAGGTAGATGGTCGTCATGGAAACTGGACTATAGAGGCACACAATTGTAATGAATACTCGGACAGAGTGGTAAGATCCAATCGCAGAATAGCGATGCTTTATTAGAGTACAGACAAGGGAATAGCTTAATCGTGGTCGGGCGGGCTGAGGTCAAAACCGGGCCAGGCAGAGACAGGCAGAGGTACCAAGGGAGCGGGCTTAGTCGTAGTCGGGGCACAGGCACAGGATCAGAAGACGGTAATCACTGGGGTATACAAGCAGAGGATTAAGCAATTCGGGGAGTCAAACAACAAGGCACAGGTCGGATACACGGGTAATCAAAAACAACAAACTCTCTCTCTCTCTCTCTCTCTCTCTCTCTCTCTCTCTCTCTCTCTCTCTCTCTCTCTCTCTCTCTCTCTCTCTCTCTCTCTCTCTCTCTCTCTCTCTCTCTCTCTCTCTCTCTCTCTCTCTCTCTCTCTCTCTCTCTCTCTCTCTCTCTCTCTCTCTCTCTCTCTCTCTCTCTCTCTCTCTCTCTCTCTCTCTCTCTCTCTCTCTCTCTCTCTCTCTCTCTCTCTCTCTCTCTCTCGGAACAAAACGCTTAGCAAGTCACAATGGAACAATACCTCGCGCCGACTGAGCCTCTGAGCACACCTTATATCCTACCCTAATTATGGACAGGTGTGCTCAGAACTCAGGTGAACCAGATCGAGTCTGATGACTCCCCCTCTCTGTAGATCGGGGAAGTGTCAGACTCTGTCTAGACCCAGCCAACCCCCGATCCCTTACAACAATAGGTTAGAGGAAAAACAAAGATAATTGGAGGTACTTATTCAAGAACGATCAAGTGTAATTTATTACAGAAATAAAGCGAATTGGATGGAAAATGCAAAAAGCATGTACATAGAAATGCTGCCAAAAAGGTTTTACAGAAACCCGTTACAAATGGAGTCATCCATGATTCACCAAATTATATTTTGAAAGAGGAAACAAAATATTTTAAGCATATGTTTTCTTTTCAGTCTCCTCCATTTCCACTAAATAATGTGTAAATATTTCTAATAATAATAATAATAATAATGTAAAATTAACCAATGTACAGCAAGACCTGTGCCAATTACTTACAGAGGAGGAACTTTTTGAGGCAATTAAATATTTTCAGTCAGGAAAAACACCAGGGCTTGATGGTAGACCAGCACAGTCAAAAGTTTGGATACACCTACTCATTCAAGGGTTTTTCTTAATTTTTACTATTTTCTACATTGTAGAATAATAGCGAAGACATAAAAACTATGAAATAACACATATGGAATCATGTAGTAACCTAAAAAGTGTTAAAACAAATCCAAATATATTTTACATTTGAGATTCTTCAAATAGCCACCCTTTGCCTTGATGACAGCTTTGCAGACTCTTGGCATTCTCTCAACCAGCTTCACTTGGAATGCTTCTCCAACAGTCTTGAAGGAGTTCCCAAATATGCTGAGCACTTGTTGGCTGCTTTTCCTTCACTCTGTGGTCCAACTCATCCCAAACCATCTCAATTGGGTTAAGGTCGGGGGATTGTGGAGGCCAGGTCATCTGATGTAGCACTCCATCACTCTCCTTCTTGGTAAAATAGCCCTTACACAGCCAGGATGTGTGTTGGGTCATTGTCCTGCTGAAAAACAAAAGATTGTCCCACTAAGCCCAAACCAGATGGGATGGCGTATCACTGCAGAATGCTGTGGTAGCCATGCTGGTTAAGTGGGCCTTGAATTCTAAATAAATCACAGACAGTGTCACCAGCAAAGCACCCCCACACCATAACACCTCCTCCTCCATGCTTCACGGTGGGAACTACACATGCAGAGATCATCCGTTCACCCATACCGCGTCTCACAAACACACAGCGGTTGGAACCAAAAATCTCCACCGGTCTAATGTCCATAGCTCGTGTTTCTTGGCCCAAGCAAGTCTCTTCTTCTTATTGGTGTTCTTTAGTAGTGGTTTATTTACAGCAATTCGACCATGAAGGCCTGATTCACACAGTCTCCTCTGAACAGTTGATGTTGAGATGTGTCTGTGACCTGAACTCTGTGAAGCATTTATTTGGGCTGCAATTACTGAGGCTTTTAACTACAATGAACTTATCCTCTGCAGCAGAGGTAACTCTGGGTCTTCCATTCCTGTGGCGGTGCTCATGAGAGCCAGTTTCATCATAGCGCTTGATGGTTTTTGCGACTGCACTTGAAGAAACGTTCAAAGTTCTTGACATTTTCCGTATTGACTGAACTTCATGTCTTAAAGTAATGATGGACTGTCGTTTCACTTTGCTTATTTGAGCTGTTCTTGCCATAATATTGACTTGGTCTTTTACCAAATAGGGCTATCTTCTGTATACCCCCCCTACCTTGTCACAACACAACTGATTGGCTCAAACACATTAAGAAGGAAATAAATTCCACAAATTAACTTTTAACAAGGCACACCTGTTAATTGAAATGCATTCCAGGTGACTACCTCATGAAGCTGGTTGAGAGAATGCCAAGAGTGTGCAAAGCTGTCAAGGCAAAGGGTGGCCATTTGAAGAATCTCAAATATAAAATATATGTTGATTTGTTTAACACTTTTTTGGTTACTACATGATTCCATATGTGTTATTTCATAGTTTTGATGTTTTCACTATTATTCTGCAATGTAAAAAATAGTAAAAATGAAGAAAAACTCTTGAATGAGTAGGTGTGTCCAAACTTTAGACTGGTATTTTATGTGCTTTTCAACCTCTGCTATCGTGTATTCAGAGCTATCGTGTATTCAGAGCTATCTATCTAATAGAACTCAGAGGGTTTTCTTTAATGGAAGCTTCTCTAATGTCAAACATGTAAAGTGTGGTGTACTGCAGGGCAGCTCTCTAGGCCCTCTTTTCTATTTTTACCGTCTACATGCCACTGGCATTAAACAAAGCATGTTTGTCCATGTATGCTGATGATTCAACTATATACGCATCAGCAGCCACAGCCAATTAAGTCACTGAAACCCTTAACAAAGAGTTGCAGTCTGTTTTGGAATAGGTGGCCAGTAATAAACTGGCCCTGAACATCTCTAAAACTAAGATCATTCCCTAAGTTGTAGACCTCAGCTGAATGTAGTAATGAATGGTGTGGCTGTTGAACAAGTTGAGGAAACTGTCGTGACGTGACTTTCATTATTGTGATGACTATTATTTATCGAATAATTGCCTACTATGTTTAATTGTTACTAGATTAAATTAATCATATAACAATTAACTCATTAGGAATTTGGGGCACCACTAGAAAAGTTGTTTAACGAGTTACCATTTCCCGAATTAACTCTAAAGATATCTAGATATCTCTTGTCATTTAACAGTCATTAATCATTTACCTAATATCAGTCTCATTCTGAAAGTCGTAGACTCTTTAAGTCTGTACCCGGGTCTTACTGATCATTCCGTACCACACATTGAGAGAGAGAGAGAGACAGAGAGAGAGAGAGAGAAAGAGAAAGAGAAAGAGAAAGAGAGAGAGAGAGAGAGAGAGAGAGAGAGAGAGAGAGAGAGAGAGAGAGAGAGAGAGAGAGAAAACACTTGGATACACATGGACCTACTCTCGCAGTAATCCTAATACCTTGCCCTGAACTGCCGCCCGTTTGGTAAGAAGTAATGCATGTATTTACGTGTTGGAGGTCTTCGTCGTGTGTCTCTGTTGGACCCAGGCCTTTGTGGAAGGGGTCGATTGGACCTTCTCTTTCGAATGGCCTTTTAGATGTAAGGCTCAGATTGTCCACAAGAGGTCACAATGTCCTTCCTCTTAGTTGTCTGTTTACTTTCACTCGTTCTGTAAGTGGTCTTCTGAGGACGGCTAATCAGCCGTGTCGATGATCCCCTGTGGGGTGATGAGAGCAGTGTAGTAGACAATGGTTTGAAGACAGTAACAGGATGGTCCCACTTAAATTCACCTTCTTAGATACATTACTTAGAACAGCTACTCAGCCGTAACATTGATTGTTAGTGGAGGCAACTTTGTCGTCTTCACCTCGTGTTGATTTTCAGGGTCCGGACCAATATGGACCTTGCTGCAGCTTCAGGTCCGTCTAGTCTGATCTGATCATTCTTAACTCTATATTTTATGCACTCTGGTAAAGAGGGGCATTTCCGTCATACTGACACGCTCTCTGAGCTCCCTCGGGCATGGCTAGTTACGAGGCAAAATTATTATCATCACTATGATCTTGTTAGAAAGCTAAAAGAGGGTCTGGTTGTTGTCGTCCATTTGCCAAGCTGATGTGAGGCCTTTGAATCCTCACCCAGGGAGAGTCATGACAGTCTCCCTCTGGTGGTTCAACCTTGGAAGGATTGTGCAAGTTTGCAACCCACCATAAAAATGACCACTGGATGTCCTGGTTGTGGATCATCGTTGCGGGCCCGTCTTCCGGTTGTCCAGGCTGGTAGATCTAGGCAGTAACTTACACAGACGTTAACAACGCACAACACTCAGGCAATATATCATTACATTTCTTCCACAAATGGGTGGCATTGTGGCACTAACTGGTGGTCATATGGGGAACTTGTTTGTGGCAATATCACTTCCTTAGTGTCAAAGGAAATAAGAAAATTAAAATAATAAAAACACAACAAAAGATATACAAAATATAGTTCCCCCACCTTAATCATCTACTTGGACTCTATTCTATGTACGTCCATGGTCTTGGCTAAATGACTCTATCATGACATTTGTCAAATGTCATATCTAGGGCGATCCTACTTGAAGGTGGGTAGTTAAGGCACTCTCTAAAAAGGCACCCTGAATGACAAAGCTTCCATTGGTGGCACTACAGGGCTGACATAGCGAATTCTGGGGAAGATGCTGTGGATGGGTCACCTGATGGGGTTTTGGAATCTATTGCCAGATTTCAGAAAATCAGGATTGCTTCCGTCCAACAGGTGATCCTAGCATAAGACCTCATTAGGTCTTCCATTGCGCTTGTGCGCTTGTGTACATAGTAGGTGCACATGCCAAGGGCAATAAGACCAAGGATCATGGTAACAGTCAGGATACTGTCCGGCACCGTCCAAGAGCGTGTGACAGACCAATCTTTTGGCTTATAGCCAATCGGGTCAACTAAAAGTGCCTCCTTCAGTATGCTAAGATCAACAGTCATCGGTCCCTTGTTCTGAATTTGGTTTTAAATAGCTGATGGTAACTCAATGGAACGTTTAGCAAAAGCGTCAGGCATTTCAATACTTGTGTCTATTCTGTCGTCAGGAAGTCGGTATAGGGCTAGGTCGTTTATGTGGATAATCGCCCCCTCTGGTACCATAACAAAAATTGTCTGATTGGGGAGGTTCAGTTGGGTGGTTGAGTCGTGGCGGACGTGAATGGGGTGTTAATCAGCCAGTGATTCCCTACCACTTCCACTTGCGTGGTGGTGACTCCACCTCTTGCTGTTAGTTTGGCTCTACAGCATTCTTCGCTGGTAATAGGCTTAAGGCCACAAAGGCACTCAGTGTTATCCCTGATGAAGGGTTTGCTAAGACACAAGTAGTAGACGTCTTTGGTTAGAGTACACATTAACAGGTTAGGGGTGAGATAGAAATCTGGATTGTGTTCCTGATAAGCTATGACTGGAGGTGTGATGATTTTCACATGGCTGTTGTCACGCCAAAATCCTACGTTTAGAACTGTTTTCAACCTATAGATATTCTCCAGTTCGAGAACTGGCAGCGTCAGTGAAAATCCCACTTCATTTCGATTAACATCAATGTGTATTGGAATTTCAGACCCCAGACTATAGGCCAGGTGTGACTGTAATGGCTTTATCATGGTTGTGATAGCTGAGGTCAATATGTTGTGCACCATTGAGAGGGGCACTAGATATGAGGGGATTCTATTCATGGCAAAGTGGTCCATAGAAGAGCTAACTTCACGGAGAAAATCCTCCAACAACAATCAAACCAATTGGACATGGGCATAGTCATGGTTCATGACCTCTACTAGCTTGCCTACCGACAGGAGGGTTTTGTTCAGGAGAGTAGCGTGTGTGTTTACCACCAGAATAGTGTCCTGGAGAGACCTTCCCACATGCTGCAACCTGAGTGCCTGTGATTGCATCTGTTGCTGGATAAGTGGCATCTCTTCAGTAATCTCCCTAACATTTATTTTGACCGTGGCTAGAATGACTGCGTTGACGGCAGTGGTACCTAGAGCAAATAGTGACCCTACTGCTGCACCTATTGAGAGTGGCGCCCCAAGGAATCGTTTTTCTCGCCTGGGCTCTGCTAGTTCTGACTGGGTGATTGTGAACTTTTGGAGTTGGGCCAACATATGAGCAGTGTCTAGCTGAGCGTGCTTAACTGCCTGGATGGTCCAGTCAGCCCCGGCCCAACTCATATGTGCCGCAGGGGAAATGTGTTGGTGGTACACGTTCGCTGCATCTAGGCGGAAGTACACCCTCTGCGTGTGTCACGTTCGTTCATAAACGGGACGGACCAAGGCGCAGCGTGATATGCAAACATGTTTATTTAACGAATAAACACAACGACAAAACAATAAACCAACGATACGTGAAGTCCTAAGGTACACACAACAAACCTCACACGGAACAAGATCCCACAACCCACTAGTGCCAAAAGGCTGCCTAAGTATGGTCCCCAATCAGAGACAACGAGCGACAGCTGCCTCTGATTGGGAACCACACCGGCCAACATAGATCTAGACATACTAGACTTTAAACATAGATCTACACCACATAGAAAAATACACACCCTGACTCAACAAATAAGAGTCCCCAGAGTCAGGGCGTGACAGCGTGTGTACTCTGCAGTTGGTTATAAGGAGTCCTGGATCATCACGGAGAACGATTCCCGTAGGGGGTCCACTCGTGAGTACATCTGCTGGATTGGTTTTGACCAGGGCGCAGAGTGTCAGGATCATCCAATGGAACTCCATCCTACAAAAACGTATAATTACAGATATTGTTTGATTATTTCAGTTGTGTTTTGTTTGTTTGTTTTTTGAAAGAAAAATGTTTTGACGACAAATTTAGCTGGTTTTCCTATTTTGAACAGCACAATATCATATATCAATGATGTCGCTCTTGCTGCTGGTGATGCTCGGATCCACCTCTAAGCGGACAACACCATTTTGTATACATCTGGCCCTTCATTGGACACTGTGTTAACAAACCTCCAAACGAGCTTCAACGCCATACAACACTCCTTCCGTAGCCTCCAACTGCTCTTAAACACTAGAAAAATTTAATGCATGCTCTTCAACCGAACGCTGCTTGCACCCGCCCACTCGACTAGAATCACTACTCTCAGCGGGTCTGACCTAGAGTATGTGGACAACTACAAATACCTAGGTGTCTGGTTAGACTGTAAACTCTCCTTCCAGACTCACATTAAGCATCTCCAATCAAAAGTTAGATCTAGAATCGGCTTCCTATTTCGCAACAAAGCCTCCTTCACTCATGCTGCCAAACATGCCCTCGTAAAACGGACTATCCTACCGATCCTTGACTTCGGCGATGTCATTTACAAAATAGCCTCCAACACTCTACTCAGCAAATTGAATGTAGTCTATCACAGTGCCATCCGTTTTGTCACCAAAGCCCCATATACTACCCACCATTGTGACCTGTACGCTCTTGTTGGCTGGCCCTCACTACATATTCGTTGCCAAACCCACTGGCTCCAGGTCATCTATAAATCACTGCTAGGCAAATCCCCATCTTATCTTAGCTCACTGGTCACCATAGCAACACCCACCCGTAGTCTGCGCTCCAGCAGGTATATCTCACTGGTCATCCCCAAAGCCAACACCTCCTTTGGCCGCCATTCCTTCCAGTTTTCTGCTGCCAATGACTGGAATGAACTGCAAAAATCTCTGAAGCTGGAGACTCTTATCTCCCTCACTAACTTTAAGCGTCAGTTGTCAGAGCAGCTTACCGATCACTGCACCTGTACACAGCCTTTCTGAAATTAGCCCACCCAACTACCTCATCCCCATATTGTTATTTATTTTGCTAATTTTCACCCCAGTTTCTCTATTTGCACATCATCTTTTGCACATCTATCATTCCAGTGTTAAAATGTAATTATAACTATTTTGCACTATGGCCTATTTATTGCCTTACCTCCATAACTTACTACATTCACACACACTGTATATATATTTTCTGTAGTTTTTTTTACTTTATGTTTTGTTTACCCCATATGTAACTCTGTGTTGTTGTTTTTATCGCACTGCTTTGCTTTATCTTGGCCAGGTCGCAGTTGTAAATGAGAACTTGTTCTCAACTGGCTTACCTGGTTAAATAAAGGTGAAAAAAAAAATGCAGGACAATATCAACAATGACAACGAAATGTGTGTCTTGTAGCTGGGAAGATAATAAAATATGTTAGGTGCAATGTACTGACCTCCCGGAAGGGATCAGCTGAGGATACAGTTGAAGTCGGAAGTTTACATATGCCTGAAGGTACCACATTCATCTGTACAAACAATAGTACGCAAGTATAAACACCATGGGACCACGCAGCCGTCATACCGCTCAGGAAGGAGACGCGTTCTGTCTCCTAGAGATGAACGTACTTTGGTGTGAAAAGTGTAAATCAATCCCAGAACAACAGCAAAGGATCTTGTGAAGATGCTGGAGGAAACAGGTACAAAAGTATCTATATCCACAGTAAAACGAGTCCTATATCGACATAACCTGAAAGGCCACTCAGCAAGGAAGAAGCCACTGCTCCAAAACCGCCATAAAAAAGCTAGACTACGGTTTGCAATTGCACATGGGGACAAAGATCGTACTTTTTGGAGAAATGTACTCTGGTCTGATGAAACAAAAATACAACTGTTTGGCCATAATGACCATCGTTATGTTTGGAGGAAAAAGGGGAAGGCTTGCAAGCCGAAGAACACCATCCCAATCGTGAAGCACGGGGGTGGCAGCATCATGCTGTGGGGGTGCTTTGCTGCAGGAGGGTCTGTTGCACTTCACAAAATAGATGGCATCATGAGGAAGGAAAATTATGTGGATATATTGAAGCAACATCTCAAGACATCAGTCAGGAAGTTAAAGCTTGGTCGCAAATGGGTCTTCCAAATGGACAATGACCCTAAGCATACTTCCAAAGTTGTGGCAAAATGGCTTAAGGACAACAAAGTCAAGGTATTGGAGTGGCCATCACAAAGCCCTGACCTCAATCCTATAGAAAATGTGTGGGCAGAACTGAAAAAGCGTGTGCAAGCATGGAGGCCTACAAACCTGATTCAGTTACACCAGCTCTGTCAGGAGGAATGGGCCAAAATTCACCCAACTTATTGTGGGAAGCTTGTGGAATGCTACCCGAAACGTTTGACCCAAGTTAAACAATGTAAAGGCAACGCTAACAAATACTAATTGAGTGTATGTAAACTTCTGACACACTGGGAATGTGATGAAAGAAATAAAAGCTGAAAGAAATAATTTTCTCTACTATTATTCTGACATTTCACATTCTTAAAATAAAGTGGTGATCCTAACTGACCTAAGACAGGGAATTTTTACTAGGATTAAATGTCAGGAATTGTGAAAAACTGAGTTTAAATGTATTTGGCTAAGGTGTATGTAAACTTCCAACTTCACCTGTAGGTGTGCCAAGCTTGTAGCGTCATACCCAAGAAGACTCGAGGCTGTAATTGCTGCCAAAGGTGCCTCAGCAAAGTACTGAGTAAAAGGTCTGAATACATATGTAAATGTCATATTTCAGTTTTATATTTTTAATACATTTGCAAACATTTCAAAAAACCTGTTTTTTCTTTGTCATTATGTAGTATTGTGTGTAGATTGGTTAGAGATAAAACATGTTTTAGAATAAGGCTGTAACATTACAAAATGTGGAAAAAGTCAAGGGGTCTGAATACTTTCTCAATTCACTGTATACCTTCCTTTTTCTTGATCTCCAGTAGTTTCCACAACTAAGTCAAATGTCTTCCACAGATCTGAATTCCCTTTTCCCTCCTGCGCAACCAGTAAACATTTGCCCACTTCTAGTTTATTTTTCACGTCCTCCGCATCCATTTTGCTGTCACGTGTTCGGAGTTTGTTATAACCAATTTATTGATGTGATTATGATGGGCTATAGGTTAGGCCCTATTGGTCATGTGCATGCAATGCATACATGCTTCATATAAAGAGAGCAAGTGTTGAGGGAATAGGGGATGTTTTTCCTAGACAAATGAGGGATTTTGGTAACAGAACTGTTCAGTCTCAGAAACAATTAAGAAACTACATGGCTGAAATTATGTTACAGCTTCAGCACGGACAGCGAGATAAACACTTGTTGTGCTTTGGTGCCTTTTCGCTGCAGCAGAGAGGAGAGAGAGCGACAACGTGCGCCAGCCACGCAGGCATTCAAAGTCATTTTTTTTGTATTTTCTTTTTACACAGTGTGGCTCCCTCTTGAGTCATGTGTGCCTTAATTATTTACTCAAACAGTGCGCTTAAAGCATCAGACAAGTTCAGTGAATATACACTGCTCAAAAAAATAAAGGGAACACTTAAACAACACATCCTAGATCTGAATGAATGAAATAATCTTATTAAATATTTTTTTTCTTTACATAGTTGAATGTGCTGACAACAAAATCACACAAAAATTATCAATGGAAATCAAATGTATCAACCCATGGAGGTCTGGATTTGGAGTCACCCTCAAAATTAAAGTGGAAAACCACACTACAGGCTGATCCAACTTTGATGTAATGTCCTTAAAACAAGTCAAAATGAGGCTCAGTAGTGTGTGTGGCCTCCACGTGCCTGTATGACCTCCCTACAATGCCTGGCCATGCTCCTGATGATGTGGCAGATGGTCTCCTGAGGGATCTCCTCCCAGACCTGGACTAAAGCATCCGCCAACTCCTGGACAGTCTGTGGTGCAACGTGGCGTTGGTGGATGGAGCGAGACATGATGTCCCAGATGTGCTCAATTGGATTCAGGTCTGGGGAACGGGCGGGCCAGTCCATAGCATCAATGCCTTCCTCTTGCAGGAACTGCTGACACACTCCAGCCACATGAGGTCTAGCATTGTCTTGCATTAGGAGGAACCCAGGGCCAACCGCACCAGCATATGGTCTCACAAGCAGTCTGAGGATCTCATCTCGGTACCTAATGGCAGTCAGGCTACCTCTGGCGAGCACATGGAGGGCTGTGCGGCCCCCCAAAGAAATGCCACCCCACACCATGACTAACCCACCGCCAAACCGGTCATGCTGGAGGATGTTGCAGGCAGCAGAACGTTCTCCACGGCGTCTCCAGACTCTATCACGTCTGTCACATGTGCTCAGTGTGAACCTGCTTTCATCTGTGAAGAGCACAGGGCGCCAGTGGCGAATTTGCCAATCTTGGAGTTCTCTGGCAAATGCCAAACGTCCTGCACGGTGTTGGGCTGTAAGCACAACCCCCACCTGTGGACGTCGGGCCCTCATACCACCCTCATGGAGTCTGTTTCTGACCGTTTGAGCAGACACATGCACATTTGTGGCCTGCTGGAGGTCATTTTGCAGGGCTCTGGCAGTGCTCCTCCTGCTCCTCCTTGCACAAAGGCGGAGGTAGCGGTCCTGCTGCTGGGTTGTTGCCCTCCTACGACCTCCTCCACGTCTCCTGATGTACTGGCCTGTCTCCTGGCAGCGCCTCCATGCTCTGGACACTACGCTGACAGACACAGCAAACCTTCTTGCCACAGCTCGCATTGATGTGCCATCCTGGATGAGCTGCACTACCTGAGCCACTGGTGTGGGTTGTAGACTCCGTCTCAAGCTACCACTAGAGTGAAAGCACCGCCAGCATTCAAAAGTGACCAAAACATCAGCCAGGAAGCATAGGAACTGAGAAGTGGTCTGTGGTCACCACCTGCAGAACCACTTCTTTATTGGGGGTGTCTTGCTAATTGCCTATAATTTCCACCTGTTGTCTATACCATTTGCACAACAGCATGTGAAATGTATTGTCAATCAGTGTTGCTTACTAAGTGGACAGTTTGATTTCACAGAAGTGTGATTGACTTGGAGTTACATTGTGTTGTTTAAGTGTTCCCTTTATTTTTTTGAGCAGTGTAGTTGATTTTATTCAAACACAGGGTGTGTCTATGTAGTGAAAAATACTTGTTTTAATATTTAGACCAATCGATTGATCAATAGAACAGACAACTCTCGGTTGACCAATTTTTTATTTTGTCAAGGACAGCCCTAGTTTACAGGCAGTACCAACAGCAGGATTTTAGATAATTAGAAAGCATTTGCCAAAAGCCACAAAATACAACTGAATGGATTTCTTCAATTATGTAAATACCACGGGAGTCTTCTTACATTTGGGAACTTTACAGTCCTATTGATCAACCATAAAAAAGTAGGCTCTCTCCCTCGGTTGCTTATGCACATCAACAAAAACAAGATCAACAACTAATGCTAGCCAGGGTGAGATGAGCTCAAATCTAATGAGGGAACAGTAGATAAACACTCTCAAACCTTTTCAGCTTGTTGTTGGCCATCAGAATTGCACTGATAAACAATGGGGAATAGTAGCGTGTTCACCCTTCTGCAGCTTGCCTGCCAATGCATGCACAGTTTGATAACTGAATGGGAACTTGCCTGCCTGCCCGCCTATTTGATTGACAACTAAGAAATATTCTAACTGTGCTTAACAGTCGTTTAAGTTCAGCATAGCTAGCTAGCAAAGTAATTAAAATGTATTGCTAGCTAACCAAATGACACCTGCATATCTAGCTGTAGCCACAGAAAAACTATATGGGGGTAAAAAGTCTGCCACTCCCCCGATGACATAACATCCTCCCAGCAGCTAGCTAACGTTAGGTTCCATGTTTTTAGCTTGCTACATAAATAGATAAGTTAGCATATTAGCCATGGGGGGCCAGTATGGGGGGCCAGTATGAAAAATGTATGCACTCACTAACTGTAAGTTGCTCTGGATAAGAGCGTCTGCTAAATGACTAAAATGTAAAATGTAAATGTTATGACTGACTTATGATCATTGCCCTTGCTACGTTGATTGTATTGACATTCCCAGCCTTAGTTAGCTACATTCGTCCGTTTTTGTCCAAAATATGTGAAGTGGTGAGGTTGGACCCAGGAGAAGAGACCAGACGAGGAATCAGTGGTTAAGGATAAACATAAACTTTACTGAGAAACGGTAACCGAAGGATCACAGAAACACAGGAAAAACAACAAACACTAAGTCTCAAACTCACTCAGGAGACAAAAGCACACGGCAAACAAGTTAAGCTTCTGCAAAGGACAACAGAAAACACATATTTTTTAACAGGGAAATCATAATGAGTAATAGGACACACCTGAGTGTCATTAATGTCTCTAGGACGGTCTCTGCCGCCCTCTGGTGACAGGTGGAACCATGACAGCAACCCCCCCCCCCCCCACCCCACAATGTGGGTGCTGGGGATGATGGGCTCAGAGTCCCTCTCCTCGTTAGAGATATTGTGTTGACGGGACAGGGCATCTGCTTTCTAATTCTTGGATCCCGGCTAGAGTGAAGTTGAACCTGTTAAAAAACAGAGCCACCTAGCCTGGCGAGCGTTCAATCTCTTGGCTTCTTGAATGGAGACCAAGTTCTTATGGTCCGTCCAGATCACGAAAGGATGAGGTGCCCCCTCCAACCAGTGTCTCCACCCCTCAATGGCCCACTTGACTGCCAAGAGCTCCCGGTTGCCTGTGTCCGAGGCGTCCACCTGTACCACGAAGGGACGAGTAGGATCAGGATGAACGAGGATGGGTCCGGAGGTGAAACGTCCCTTGAGCTCCACGAATGCCTTGTCAGCCTCGGGGGTACAGCCAAAATGGGCCTGGGACTTGTGGGTTAAGGCAGTGAGAGGCGCTGCCACCGCACCAAAATTGCATATAAAACGCCTGTAAAAATTGGTTAACCCGAGGAACTGCTGGACTTGTTTGAGTGAGGCGGGACGGGGCCAGTCAGTGACTGCCTTAACCTTAACGGGGTCCATTTGGATGCCAGCAGTAGAGATAATGTGGCCCCGGAAAGAGACTTGGATGTCGTCGAGGTAAACAAAGAGAAACCGATTCAACATATCCTAAAAACAATTTAGTCCAATCAACGTAATCTCAATATGATGTGTGTGTGTGTGTGTGTGTTCATGGAGGTAGAAAAAACATGTAGACTCAACCTACTTGTAGAGAAACGCCAACGCCATCCTCTCTTTCATTTCGACTAAACAGTCTATGACTCTGTCATACAGTGCACACTTTTATTTTTTGTCCTAGGCTACCTGGCTAAAATGCTTGCTCGCTAGCCTAACTTCCTTTCATGGGCAACGTTAGCTAGTTAACATTAGCCTTCTACATCTAGCTACATATTGAACTTCCATCCTCTCAGTCCAGGGGCACAACGTATTAATTTATGGTTGGATCAGAATCGCCGTTATAATCATTGGCCAGTACAGAGAATTAAGTGAAACCAAAAGTCCAAATCCCTATCTCCATCCCATGGCTAATTTAGGAAAGGGTCATTTTAGCTAGCTAGCTATCCACCGGAGGACAACGTTGCAACAATTGTTTCTATCAATGACGTATTTCTCTTGATACAATGTGATGGGAGAGAAGCCAAATCCAAACTGCCTTCACTTAACACTTTTTTGGTGCGGCAAAAATTGGCTATTATTTTCTACTTTTTTGATCGAGGCCAAATGCTCCCTGGTTTCCCTTGCATTCAATGCTACAGGGGGCAACAATACCATACTCTTTATGACCAGACAGCATCAGATAGACAGAGGGGTGCTGTTTCGCTCGTCGTATGCTTTCTCCGGTGAGATACAATCAGCCTCTTGCGAATTTAAGCCTAGCTTCCTTTGGCATCCATGAATAAACGCCACTGGACATAACCTGCTCGGGGGTCTGGAGTCCTCCCTCAAAATGTTGGGTGGCATCTTAAGCTCATTTCCTGCATTTCTACACAATTTATTATGACCCTTTTGGGGTCATTTTGGGGTCACTTACAGTAAATAAAAATACAATATGTTTCTAAAGACCTACATGAATGTGGATGCTACCATGATTATGGATAATCCTGAAAGTTATAGACGCACAAATATCATACCCCCCCAAAAAATGCTAACCTCCCCTGTTATTGTAATGATGAGAGGTTAGCATGTATTGGGTGAATATACTGTATTTGTGTGTCTAACTTTCTCACTTGGCAAAAGTTCACCTTAGCGCCGTAACAGACTGGTCTTCCCTGGTTGCCTGACCCTGCTGAGACCCCATCACCATCTGATCCTGCTCAGATGAGACATGACAAAGAATGACCTTGGTGTACATTTATACATTATATTATCGAAGAATAGAATCACTGGTTCAATTATTGAAATTACCATTATTCCCAGATCACAGACTGTAGCCTACCCATCAACTCAAGATGGAACTTTGTATTCATTCACTGGTTGTTATAATATACTGCAAAATTCACCTGAGCTCCGTAGACTAGTCTTCCCTGGCTGTCTGACCCTGCTGGGACACCTGTCACCATCTGATCCTGCTACGACATGGTGAGCATAGTGTTGTGTACTGACTTTGCACCATGACAGTGAAGCCTGTACTAGAACTGTTTATACCATGTCAGTGTGAAAAGTAGGGAATTAGCTAGGGAAACTGACAGATCAATAATGTTACATTGCTATACTGACTCTAACAAAAACTCACCTTGCGCTGTCAAATTATGTCAGAATATCGGTCTTCAATCGTTAGGCCACTGGTTTCATCGTTTGATTCAGGTCTAGTGTGATTGAGGCAAAAATAATAGCTAAAGTTAGTGAGCTAGTTAGCTAGCTAGCGTTAGCCAACTTTTGACTCGCTCTAATGGTACATCAACTGGCAAAAACTAGCCAAGTTAATTTACTTCTGTTGAAACGGGACAAAACAATGACTACAAAACAGCTGTTAGATACTGCTACATGACAGACAGCTAGAGGCTAGAGCTGAACTGGGAATGGTAGCTACTAGCTAGCTAGTAGTTCCCTTCAGACAGAACTTCAGTCGAGAGGGGATGAAATATGTAATGCATTAGCTAACTTTACATGTCAGTTACACTACTAACTCAGCACTGGGAATACATATTAGTTTTTCTGCAAAGTTAAACAGCAGTTACCTTGCCAGCTAAATCAGTCAAATAAAGAGTAGCCAGTTTCTGCTCTGCTTGCTTTTACAACTCTGAGAAAAAGCACAACACACACAGACAACAGCTGCCTCTGTTCGCACGCTCTGTGGTGTCTGCGCGGTCCTAAATCCAGCCGGATGATACCGCCAAACAGCCTATCAGACCGCTCTGAGGTGTCCGCATGGTCCTAAAGCACACCGAAGCCGTTTGTTTGTACCACAGTGCAATGATAAAACTGGGAGGGACATTTTTTGGCTTACAACATGATACAATTAGTCCAGATATCTCTCTTCACAAGCGTATTTCCCACTTTCCCATACAGCCACAGTTAAAGCTGGCTTTGAGATCTGTCATCTGAGTTTGTGGCGTTAGCGTCAGGCCCTTGCAATTAGGTTTCCTAAATAGCATGTGCTATAAGACAGGTGGTCTCTCAATTGTGCCACTTCAAATCCATAGAAAAGTAAGACGGGAGCTCTGACTGCAGACTGACTGTGGCTCCATTGTGTTTTCATGTCCTGCATGTAGCATTCTCAAAAGCAGTCGGAGAGATGCCCGTGTAGATATGGGATCGTTTTACCTACGGGCCTGGTCAATTGTGACCGACGCTTCAATGTTAGTTAGATAGTGAACAGCAGCCTGAAGTTATATAAGACTTTGAAAAAGCATTTTTGCTGGATAATTAAGGACAATGAATGTCAAAATGACTGCCATAATGACTCACTGGTCATATTTGTTACATTTCTTTGGCGTAAATAGACATGCAGCCTTTTTATTTGGTTGAATTCTTAGACTTTATCATAAAATCATAAATTGACAAGTCTCTTGACTTCAATTCCATCTGTCAAATGAACTCGATGTAGATCTCTGGGGGCCAAAGGGTCACGAGAGTCAACTCTTTTCAGAGCTCATCACTGGGACGGGTTGCATAAAAGTGGCATTTTGTTGTCAAGCTGAGAAATTCTCCCTCCTGTCACTTGTGTACTTAGAATTGTTCAGGGAATCATCTCAGCTGAGGGTAACAGTACGACAACCATTGCATGGTAATTTAGAGGCATTATTGTCCTTTATACAAGACAACAAAAATATTTGTAACAACAAATTGTATTTAATTAAATATTATAATGAGCTGGGGGAGAAGGTTTGGGATGCCATGTTCGAACATCTGAATATGTAACAATTGAATAATACGGGTTGTTTGGTGGTCTCTGTCTACGCGTAGTTGATGCACATCCATGTGCAAACACACTTAACCTTCTGCATCCACCCATTTGCCTCCTATGAAGTTAATGTTTCAGTAATTATAATGCTCATCAGGGCCTCCAAACATAAATTATTTCAGGACTGAATATCACACAGGATCCCTGACTGTAAAAGCACTCCAGGATACTTTGCTAAACTGTGGGTGAGCATGGTGCTGTACGTGGTTGAGCATCGGTGTACCTTTGATAAATAGCCAGCAGTATTGTCCTTTAAATTTACTGACCTCTTTTTACTGTACACAATACAGTTCAGACCCCTTTTCTCCACTCGCTAACACTAACGTAGTCAAAAAGCTGAAGAATAATGCCCCCTGGTCGCTGGCTATCCGAGCACTCTGGGAATAGATTGGAGGAGAAAAATGCCATCCTGCTGAACCATAGAGAGACCTTTGGAGATATATGAACAGCGAGAGGAAGGGGGCGAGAGGTAGCCGAGAAATTTAAAAAGTGAATTATGCAAGTAGGCAGAACAACAACCTTTAGATGGCTACATTTCAGGGTTATTGAACCTGCAAGGGCAACCTGAGAATAAATATATTTCTATCTTCTCTTCCTGGTTGGTCTATTTCCTCCGAGGGATGATGAAACGGTGGTGTCGTGGGTGTGTTTTTTATTGTGACCGACACTTCAATGTTAGTTAGATAGTGAACAGCAGCCTGAAGTTATATAAGACTTTGAAAAAGCATTTTTGCTGGATAATTAAGGACAATGAATGTCAAAATGACTGCCATAATGACTCACTGGTCATATTTGTTACATTTCTTTGGCGTAAATAGACATGCAGCCTTTTTATTTGGTTGAATTCTTAGACTTTATCATAAAATCATAAATTGACAAGTCTCTTGACTTCAATTCCATCTGTCAAATGAACTCGATGTAGATCTCTGGGGGCCAAAGGGTCACGAGAGTCAACTCTTTTCAGAGCTCATCACTGGGACGGGTTGCATAAAAGTGGCATTTTGTTGTCAAGCTGAGAAATTCTCCCTCCTGTCACTTGTGTGCTTAGAATTGTTCAGGGAATCATCTCAGCTGAGGGTAACAGTACGACAACCATTGCATGGTAATTTAGAGGCATTATTGTCCTTTATACAAGACAACAAAAGTATTTGTAACAACAAATTGTATTTAATTAAATATTATAATGAGCTGGGGGAGAAGGTTTGGGATGCCATGTTTGAACAGCTGAATATGTAACAATTGAATAATACGGGTTGTTTGGTGGTCTCTGTCTACGCGTAGTTGATGCACATCCATGTGCAAACACACTTAACCTTCTGCATCCACCCATTTGCCTCCTATGGAGTTAATGTTTCAGTAATTATAATGCTCATCAGGGCCTCCAAACATAAATTATTTCAGGTCTGAATATCACACAGGATCCCTGACTGTAAAAGCACTCCAGGATATTTTGCTAAACTGTGGGTGAGCATGGTGCTGTACGTGGTTGAGCATCGGTGTACCTTTGATAAATAGCCAGCAGTATTGTCCTTTAAATTTACTGACCTCTTTTTACTGTACACAATACAGTTCAGACCCCTTTTCTCCACTCACTAACACTAACGTAGTCAAAAAACGGAAGAATAATGCCCCCTGGTCGCTGGCTACCCGAGCACTCTGGGAATAGATTGGAGGAGAAAAATGCCATCCTGCTGAACCATAGAGAGACCTTTGGAGATATATGAACAGCGAGAGGAAGGGGGCGAGGGGTAGCCGAGAAATTGAAAAAGTGAATGATGCAAGTAGGCAGAACAACAACCTTTAGATGACTACATATCAGGGTTATTGAACCTGCAAGGGCAACCTGAGAATAAATATATTTCTATTTTCTCTTCCTGGTTGGTCTATTTCCTCCAAGGGATGATGAAACGGTGGTGTTGTGGGTGTGTTTAGGCACTTTAACTATCTCTGATTGGGTCACGGGGACGGCCATTAACCTCTCCCCCTGTAGGGGGCGAAGACGGGACCAAAATAACCTGGCCTATTTGGATGTTCTCATTACTTGAGCTCTCTCCTCTAAGTGGGGTCACCAGAGGTTATAATAATAATAATAATAATATGCCATTTAGCAGACGCTTTTATCCAAAGCGACTTACAGTCATGCGTGCATACATTTTTTTACATTTTGTGTATGGGTGGTCCCGGGGATCGAACCCACTACCTTGGCGTTACAAGCACCGTGCTCTACCAGCTGAGCTACAGAGGACCACGGGAATGTAGTATTTATTCGGGTTATTGCCGAATAAAAACACTGTCAAGATTGCCTGCAAAGGTCCCGTTAGGAGGTGACCACCACAGTGAGTGATGCTGCAAGCAGGATTGTAGAGACTCACAGACTGTAACATTAGGCATCTGTTTCCCTGCAGGGAGGTGTACTGTAGAACTAGATTGCCTTCCAAGGTCTAGTTTTAGAACAGGCTTGCTAATTACAGAAAAAATGCCCTCAACATTAAAGCTACATGCAAGACTAACTATTTATTTGATCACTATGCTCAGGCCTACTTTGATGGTTTAGAACAGGGGTGTCAAACTCATTTTGCCCCTGGAGCCGCATTCGGTCTTCAACGTGGTCCGGAGGGCCGCACTGAAAATGTGTTATATTTCCTTGCCATAAAAAAATTTGCTAAACAATTGTCCTCTATCCATTGTTTTTGGAATTTTTTATGCTCCCTGACTGTCTAGCGATTATTAGAGACCTGCACGCGTCCTTTTTATCCACGTCAAAAAAACACGCCCATGAGAAACCTAGCAACATTCAAAGCCGCGCTGATTGGTCAGAGTTCGGTTGTTCCCTGTGCCGAAGTAAAGACACAAGAGAGAAGGAAGAACACTAGAGATGGAATCCCCACCAAAACATTGCCATCCATACCTTGCATTTTCCCGAATTTGGATGTGAAGTTGCATTAAACTATGTCGCTTTTTAGTGAGGGATTGCAGCCAGCCAGCCTGACTGACCAGATGGATAGCATCAACACCATGGATAGTTGCATTGTTTTTGGAGGTAGGTAAGCTGTGAATTATATCAAGTGTTATCGCTTGCTTACAATGCCAATTGTTCTGAAGATGTCTAGTAGTGTGCGTCGTCTAGCGTTAGCTTTTAGTGTGGTTATCTAAATGTTTACGAAAAGACTATTGAGATACTGTACTTAGCTACAGCATCATATTATGGGTATGCTTGTCATCGGCAAGGACTAGGGAGTTTTTTATTTTGATAAAAATAAAGGAATACAGCTAAGCACAGGCAAAATCTTAGAGGAAAACCTGGTTCTTCTTCTTTCCAACAGACACTGGGAGACTAATTCACCTTTCAGCAGGAAAATAACCTAAAACACAAGGACAAATCTATACAAGACAACATTGAATGTTCCTGAGTGGCCTAATAACAGTTTTGACTTAAATCGGCTTGAAAATCTATGGCAAGACTCGGCTTTCTAGCATGATCAACAACCAATTTGCGAGCTTGAAGAATATAAAAAGAATAATGGGCAAATATTGTACAATCAGGTGAGAAAATGCCAAGAGTGTGCAAAGCTGTCATCAAGGCAAATGGTGGCTATTTGAAGAATCTCCAATATAAAATATATTTAGATTTGTTTAACACTTTTTTGGTTACTACATGCTATTTCATAGTTTTGTTGTCTTCACTATTATTCTACAATGTAGAAAATAGTAAAAATAAAGACAAACCCTGGAAGGAGTAGGTGTGTCCAAAATTTTGACTGGTACTGTAAGTCAGCACAAGCATTTATTGTGCAGGTGTGGATTATGGAGAGTGTGGTCGCACCCATTAAACTACTTGCATAAATCATCTTTCCTGACATTGAATTCACTTGGGCATCTGTCTAAAAATTGAGAAAGCGAGGTGGAGCCAGGCTAAGGTGATTGTGGAGAGTGTGGTGTTTTATCGTAATTAAATCCTAGCTGGCATCTTAGAGGGATCTTAAAATGTATGATGCACGGTTTATAATGGCAATTTTCATGTTTGAATGTGAAACACACCATATGGACAGTGTAGTCACAGTAACAAAAACAAGGGACTGAAATTCAGATGCAGCTCATTCCTTCTCACGATTTCAATTTGCGTTCGATGCAGGTCAGTAAGCAGAGATGGTTTGATTGGAGGCTTTGATTCTATCAGCAACCTGTAAACACATTACATGACATAATAATTATATATTTCTGCTTGTTTTAATAAGAAATAAGACAAGTCATGCACGACCAATTGATTTACCGATATTAGCGGCAGATAATTAATTTTTATCATGCCTGGCAGTATGATTTAATTATAAATTCTCCAGCATGACCAATGTCAATTACTGCTGTAGAATCAATGGAAGAAACCTCTTAATGACAAATCCCTTGATGCCTATCATTAATCATCCTTTATCAATCGGCAGGTGATTCATTATCCAGGCCACTACTGCACAATCTAAAACTAACCAATACCTCAGCTGTTTCAAAGTAGCCTACCTACAACATGGTTCATTTGACACCAAAACGATATCAGCGGGGCAGGTGTAGTATCTGAAAGTCTATGATTTTGCTGACGTTTGCAAATGGTGTGTTAGAGGAACTTGGCTCTGCTTGCGGAAACATCTGGAAAACATTACTATAGGGGCCCCCTAAAACAGAGGAGAGTCTGCTATGTAGAGGCCAGGGATTGGTCTATTAAAATCACGCCATATTATGTTACATAGGATATAAATTCCATGTTTTGAACAAAGGACGGGGAGAATAACATATTAGAGATTGGGTCAGTTGTTCTCCGGATTTCTGCAGGAGTCTGTAAATTGATACTATAATCTTTGATGTAATAAACCATTATAATCAAGGACAGTGTCAGCGGATTCCTTGTCATCACAGCATATCAGCATCATTGTCTTGACACCACAGAATGGCGACGAGGATTTTTCGGACGTGTTGCGTCTCTTCAGCTTTCCATTCATGAGCTACGAAGTGACTCCCGCTCAAGAGGCCGACAGATAAGGTGAGATTTCTCACAACTTTGGGCGCTGGTCAATTCGTGTGCTTGTGTGTATGTGTGCGTTGAGGGGATGTACAGTTTTAGGACTTGCGTGTGCGCTTTGCTCTTATTTGCTGTGTGATGAGAATCCGTTCTAAATTTCTAAATTTGTTTGCGTTGGGATCAACGCAAACAGGGGGGAGTGTCTATAGGAATTGTTAACACTGGGCACACGGATATTTGGCTTGAATAAAATTAAAAGGAGTGTACAGGAATAGCATGAAGGAATAAGGCCAGGAAATAAGGAAAAAGTATACTATTAGGACGTCGCTGATTTAAGGAAGCCCTCAAACGAGGCGATCATTAGGATTGGCCGAAAATCCTGAAAACTCACTAGGTTGATTTTTAAGGTCAGTTCTGGGAACTGGAGTTTGTGGAAGATACATTCAATTGCACGTTACCTCTCGACATATAGTTGACGAGGTATATGTTCGAAGTAACCTCTCATTGAATATCTGCAACTCGAGGTAGCAGAAATTTAGGAAGGAACAATGAGAAATAAGGAGCGACGGTAGCATGCTTAGTGTATTGTATGAACGGATGCATTCCTCTTGAATTGTGTGTGTGTGAGAGGAAGACAGCCTATGTGTGTGTGTGTGTAAAAGTGGAGGTCTCTGCTGTGTGTCGACTAAGGCTATGACAACAGGGGTTTTAGTTTTTTTGTAAGGAAATATGTTAGTTAAGGTTAAAACCTTATGAGTCTCCATTAGAGAGAACGTTAATACTTGTTAACTATATATGAGCCACCGGGAGGACCTTTGATTCTATAGAAGAGAGTGTTTAATAATTGTTAACTATATATGAGCCACCGGGAGGACCTTTGATTCTATAGAAGAGAACGTTTAATACTTGTTAACTATATATGAGCCCCTGGGAGGACGTTACGGTTAAAATCTTATGAGTCTCTATAAAAGAGAACGTTTAATAATTGCTAAAAAACTATGAGCCCCTGGAAGGACGATTATTTGTAATGGATAAGAAAATAACTATAAATCTGCAGATTAGAATAAGTGAAGATAAGAAACTTCGAAGTAGGATTTGTGTTCTATGTTCTGTGTTGGTTTGTGAGTTTTGTTAAGTGTTACTGTTTGTCTGTGTTGGAAATAACGGAGGGACAGCTGGTCTGTCTGCTTTCTGTTGTTTAGCTTGGAGAGAGCTGCTTGGGAGAGCTCCTCTAGCTTTGAAATCGCACTGGTAAATGAGCTGCGCATGCGTGGGATTTTATGAGTTTAGAGTTACGCAGAGCAAATATGACACTCCCCTGCCTGCACTGAGCTGCTGTGACACGCAGACTTAGTGCTGCAGGGATGTGAAAAGGGGGAGACTTTGAATACACACGGATAAAGTATTCTGTTTGATAAGTGGCTGTTGCTTAACTATGAAACTATTTGATTGAGATCTATTGAATTTATAAATGAGAGATATGTTGACGGATTAAAAAATAAATAAAATAAATAAATAAATAAAATAAAATGTTATTGCGCTATTTATAATATTCCTGAGTTAAGCTGTTTGCTTATTTCTTAGCGCGAATGTGAACATAGGTATGCATAAAATACTAAATTGTTGTCTGTTTCCTTTGTTCTCCTGTCATGTGAGAGACGAGAAGGAGGAGACAGAGAGAGAGAGGAGGTGCTGACCAGTGCGTCACGCGACAGTGTGTGCTGCCCCGGATCCAGTCCAATCAAGGCCAGTACTGTTCTGTTCACAAATGTACTTTCCCATACAGGATATTGTGTGTGCCTAGCATATTTCATGTTGTGACAATTTAACAGGGACTTGGCATCAATTGATGTAATTAAGAATTGCACATTGGAGTTTTTTGTGATGGGTTCGTTTGATTAGAGTTGTGTTGGAAATCCAGCACTGACATTATTCTGTAAAATTAAGGTAATTGGGTGATTACTAAGCAATTGGTTTGTGAGTGCTGTAGTGTTGCTGGATTACAGGTCTTTCTTTTTTGGATTGCTCTGAAGTTGACTAGTTTCCTTTACTTTTCCTGATCGGATGTGGTAAGATTGCCACTAATCAATAATTTGGTAAAATAAAATAAAAATAAAAAAGTAGATAAATTGATGGATGAATTAATTAATTAATTGGTAGATTAATTGATTGATTGATTAATTGATTATTTAATTAATTATAAAATATATAAAAAATAAAAAATAAAAAGGAGGGAAACAATAAATTAATTGGTTTACAAATTAATTGGTTTAAAATAATAATAATAATAATAAAATAATTCACAATAAAGGAATATAAAAGAGTTGTTACAATGGGGAAAAAGGACATCAAAACTACGAAAGTAATTACTCCTGTTGATGTAGTACAAAATAGTAATCCTCTAGTTAATGGTATTGCAAGGTTATCTGGAAAATTGAATAAACGTTGGCCTGACATTGAACAACCATGGCCAGTGGAAGGGACTCTTAACCCAGACGTCATCAAGATAATGCAAGTGCTTGTATCCATGTATAAGGCAGATCAAAAGAAGGGAAAAAAGGGGATCAACGTAAAGAAAAGAGACAAAGAGAGCTGGGTGATCTTAAGCTGTTTGAAAATGAAGGACAAAAACTGATAAAAGATACAAAAGATAAAAGAGACAGAGGTATAGAGAAAATGGCAAAAGAGGTGAAGGTAACAGAAAAACTAATGGCAAAGGTCAATACACCTTTCTCACATACGGATTCAGTAAAGAGGCCCCCACCTTACGAGGAAAAAGTAGAATTTAAGTATGTCTATCCTCAGCTTCCAGTGATCATTCAGGAGGGTGATTATTGCATCAGAGATGAAGATGAACGAATAATAGAGAGAGGACAAGCAGAAACGACCATAAAGATGAATCCAAACTCCAAAAGTAAGAAGAAAACGAGATGTCTGGAAACTAAGGGTGGAGTGAGGTTCAGGAGGATGGAACTTGAAGATGATG